>NW_017212928.1:0-25684 GCF_001704415.2 Capra hircus | reverse complement strand
GACCACTGGGACCATCTTTGGAGGGCTAACCTACCCACACCTGCGGAATTCCTAACTGACTATAAATAGCATCCTTCAAAGCTCAGAACAAATTGTTTCTTTGCTGTGAAAGTGGTTATAAATTGTTTATCAACCTTTCTCTAGTAGTTTTGTGATCATGGTAACACTATTACCTCTGTGCTTTTCAAATGCAAAGGCACTTCAGCAGGTAAATGGACAGTGTTAACAACTACTTTTGCACTGCAGAGATTCAGGTAGGTTCAGACGAGTGCTTTAGTTCCCCGACCAGGGAGTGGACCCACATCCCCTGTACTGGAGGCACAGAGTCTTAACCACTGCGCTGCCAGGAGAAGTCCCTGGTTCCTATCTTTGGAAGTACAAGACTGTTCTTTGACTTGAATGAAAGTTCAGTTTGTATTTTCAAGCCCATCTTCACCAATCAGCAAAGCTGGATACCAGTTGAGTATTAAAAAAGAAAAACTACTCGATTCTGATAGCTCATTTTAATTAAACTCTTGCGTCTAAGATGACCTGTAAAAGCAAGCAAAAGTATAGGTTGCGCAAATGTTATTGAGGGTTTCCAGACACGAAATTTAAATCAGTATAACTAGAACTCAACCTTCATCTTTGTGAATCAAAATAGGAACCATTACATTCAACACAGTTTTGCCAACGAGAAATAAGTTTGTTATTACCTGTAGCATAAAAAAATCTGTGCTTTGCCAAAAACAGAAATATAGACCAATGGAACACAAGACAGGAGACAAGAATATACAATGGGGCAAAGACAACCTCTTCAATAATCGGTGATGGGGAAAAATGGACAGCCTACATGTAAAAGAATGAAATTAGCAACACTTCTTAACACCATACTCAAAGAGAAACTCAAAATGGATTAATGATACTAAATGTAACACCAGGCAACTATAACCTCTTGGAAACATAGGCAGAACACTCAGAATCATTAAACAAAGCCAGATCCTCTATGACCCACCCCTCCTAGAGTAAATGGAAATAAAAACCAAAGTAAACAAAGTGGACCTGATTAAACTTAAACACTTTTGCCACAGCAAAGGAAACTATAAGAAAGGTGAAAAGACAACACTCAGAACGAGAGAAATAATAGCAAATCAAACAACTGACAAAGGATAATTTCCAAGATATACAAGCAGCTCAATAGAACTCAATTCCAGAAAAACAACCCAACATTAACAAATGAGGAAAAGATCTAAAACAGACATTTCTCCAAGAAGACATACAGGATGGCTAAGAAAGACATGAGAAGATGCTCAATATTGCTCATTTTTTAAAGAAAATGCAAATCCAAACAACAATGAAGTATCACCTCACACTGGTCAGAATGGCCCTCATCAGTAAGTCTACAAACAGGAGGGGTTGTGGATAAACACTTCGCACTATTGCTGGAATGTAAATTGATACAGTCACTATGGAGGAACGGTTAGGTATGGAGACTCCTTAAAAAACTAGAATTAAAACCACCATAGTAACCCAGGCAATCCCACTTAGGCATATACCCTGAGGGAAACCGAAACTGAAAAAGACACATGTACCCCAATGATCACTGCCAGCACTGTTGACAACAGCTAGGACATAGAAGCAACCGAGATGTCCATCGACAATGAATGGATAAAGAAAGTTGTGGTACATATACACAATGGAATATTACTCAGCCATAAAAAGGAACACATCTGAGTCGATTCAATGAGGTGGATGAACCTAGAGCCTATGATATCAGAGTGAAGAAGTCAGAAGAGAAAGAGAAATATCGTCTACTAATGCATATTATACAGAATCTAGAAAGATGGTACCAAAGAATTTATTTGTAGGGCAGCAATTGGAGAAGCATGACCATATTCTGAAACGGTAAGATCTTCATGACATGCTGGTTCGTATGAATAGCTTCACGGATAATGAGGTTGTAGATTTGATAGTCTGATATTTTGTAATCTGCCGGTTTCCAGCCCGGTGGATCCAGGGTGATTCGAAGGTGGGGGACGGAGGGCGCGTCTTTGAAAATACATATTTAATCACAGATATAGAGAGATTAGAAATGGATAGTGTAGTAGGAAGATTAGTGGAAAAAGAGGCTGAATAACTTGGATTACGTGGAATAGCATCCATGCTCCAGATGGAATTCAGCCAGAAAACAGGAGCAAGAAAGAAGCGACATGGGGGAATCAGTCTTTCTGGAAACTGATCCGATTTCTTTATTTTTGGGTTTGCTTATATACCTTTTGTTACACATAGGGATGAATACAGAGTCACGTGGGGTCAGCAGTCCTGACCTTTATCAAAATCAGGTGCTTCACATAAATGTATATAAAAAAGGTACATCATCTTCTGGCCATGAGTGAGACCTGCTGACATTTTATGATCCTTTCTTTCTGATAACCAAAAAACTTATTTCTTCCAAAGGGTGTTTTTTTCTTAAACCAGGCACCACCCTCCAAATAAAGTTACATTCCTATAGGGTGAGGATGTAGTGAGTTACAATCAAGAAAGGAATTTATTTAACCCAAGGCTAACATGATTAGTCTTAAAGGTTAATACTTATTTCTCTTATATGCTTAAAGGTTAATAATTATTTCTTCCTATATGCTAGTTATATTCATTATAAGAGTAGGGAACATGGAGATTTAGCAGCAAACATCAGCCCACCAACTGAAAATCCTTTCACCAATGCTCCCCTTAAGACCTATTTAGTCTTAAGATATGATAAAGTTACATTCTTACATAGCAAGGACACAGTGATTTATAACAAAGTATAGTGATCTATTACAAAAGAGAAAATCCATTAACTCAAAAAGTCTAGTATTGCTAACATCAAAAACTACTGTATTTCCTTTTCTATATTCCAAATACATTGATTAATATATTCCCAAGTGCCTAAGGATATGGAGGCCTGGCGGCAATCATTGACTCAACAAGAAGAAAAAGTCCTACGCTAATTAAGACCCTCAAAATACTCCAAAACTCTCTGTGCTGTTTATGGTTGAGAGGTAGTAAACAATCATGTGCTAGTGGCAGCAGTAAGGATAATCCTGTCACACAAGCTAGTCTGTCAGCAGAGAGGTTTGACCTGAGACATCCTTGTCCCACCCAGAGCAGGGAATTAGCAGCAATTATTGACACAACAAATGAAGAAACCCTTCACCAATATAATTCCTAACCAACTATACTAACAATTTCTAACTCCCCAAAATAATTTGCCTATAGTAAGTCTAAAACATCTCGTGCCTCTCAGGTTGGGAGGCTGTAAGCAATCACATGTGGCCGGACAAACCTATACAAGTGGGCTAGATAACCTTCAGAGGAGTCGGTAAGCTGAAACACTCTTGTCACGCCCAAGAGTTTTTATTGTCTTGGAGCTGCACGTTTACTCCTTCTCCGAGAGAAACGGTTCTGGGGAGAGCCCCCCGTAAAGTCAGAGGTGTAGGTGAGAGCATAAAACAGACTCTGGCTTTGGGGTTGATGCTTGGGAACAGGGGGTTTCCTGAGGCTTGATCACGCCTTTGCGTATGCCAAGCCTCCTTCCTCATGACCTTTGCCATGGGCGGAATTCCTCACGCTGGCCCCCGGCAGTAATCCTTTTCCCTGAAGTGGTGGCTGAACTTAGTGACTTGGTTCTAGTGAACAGAATAAGGCCCAAGTGATGGTGACTGGAGACTTGGTCATAAAGGGCAGTGTGGCCTTTCTTTTGCATCCTCATGGTCATCTGCTCTAGAGCAGGCTGACGGCCTTGTGTGAGCCGCCCTGTGAGGAAGCCAACATGACAAAGAATTGGCAACTCTGGCCAAAACCTCGTGAGTATTTTTGGAAGGGGGTCTTCTTGCCTCATCAAGCTTTGAATGACTGTAGTCCTAGCTGACACCTCGAGAGGTGTCAACCTTGTGAGAGACCTTTAGCCAGAACCACCCAGCCATGCTGCTTCCTGACTTTTCCCATAGAAACTGTGAGATAAGAAATGATCGTCGTTTTAAGATGCTAACGTTTGGGGTGATTTGCTATGCAGCAATGGCTAGCTAACACAGAGGGGTATCATACTTCTTCTAGATTTATCCCTTTATTTATTCAGCAGGTATTTATTGAGAAACTACCACATGCCAGGCATTGTGTCTATGGGAGTTTCCAGACAAGAGTCTTGGAGTGGGTTGCCATTCCCTTCTCAAAGGCAATGTGTATGCAGAGGTTAATCGTCTACTGAACATTAGAAACATGCTTAAGGGGCCCCTGGTTTCTGGGCTCTATATACAGAGATACAGAAAAAAATTTTACCCTTGGAAAACTGTGGTGGTTATCTTTGGAAATACCATCTACCACCTAGAGTTACTACTATATATTTGCTATTTATATATTAATGGCCCAACAAATAGTTATAGGTTGAATACTTCTCTGTGAATTGTGCTCACCTGTTGAAACTAGAGATGGCACTCCAAACCTCTGTCCCTACTATGTCCCCTCAAATTTGTGTATTGAAACCTCACTCCCAAGGTGATGGTAGTAGGAGGTGGGACCTTTGGGAGGTGATTAGGTCATTAGGGTAAAGCCCTAATGAATGAGTCTCTTATAGAAGAGACCCAAGAGAGCTCCCTTACTTCTGAGGACGGTTAGGCCAGTAGAATCTTTCTAGCATGCCATATATATAAATACATATCGAATACCAGTCAGTTCGACAATGAAAAATTATCTCTAACACATTTATTAACATCCTCTGGGTATAGATTTAGATAATGACATTTGTAGTGCTTAAACTTCTCTGGAATGTGGGTTCAGACGCTAACTAACCACCTCTAAGGATTAATCTAAGGATTAGCTTTAAGGAGTAAAGTTCATTTATACATGTTTACACATTTACACCACACTCTTTATACCATAGAGACAATATGTGGGCATGTACTGTCTAAACCCTAACTTTCTGAGTACAGGCTGCCCCAGTGAGCCACCATTGTCTTCCAGTGCTCCAGGGGCAGGCTCTGTCCCTGGATGCTGGGTGGGTGGATCAGTCTAATTCTGGTTGGGAAGCTCCCCTGTTGGCATATGAAAGTGAAAAAAAAATGAAAGTCTCACAGTTGTGTCCCAACTCTTTGCAATTCCATGGACTGCAGGCTGTCCTCGTCTATCCATGAAATTCTCCAGGCAAGAGTATTGGAGTGGGTTACCGTTTCTTTCTCCCAGGGATCTTCCCAAGCTGGGGATCGGACCCAGGTCTCCTGCATTGCAGGCAGATTCTTTACCAACTGAGCCAGCAGCAGCTCTATCAAGGGGGAAGTTAGCAATTTTCTCTCTACCTGCCCACTTCTTTGTTTTGTCTTTGTAAGTTACTCACATTGCAGGTTGGCGAGAGGCATCTACTGGGCACTTTCAAACACCCCAGCTGCAAACTGGCATGCCCCTGGCCCTTGTGAGAGGTCTTCCAAGAACCCTCTTGACAGACCTTTGAACTCTTGCCTGTTGACCTTCTCCCACTTACACCATGCTTCAAAGCAGGCTTCGACTCCACAGCTCTGTGTCCCCAGCATCTAACACACAACCTGGTACACGGTAGGTGCTCAGTGAATGTTTGTTTAATGAGTGAGTCACTGACAGCAGGACATGCTTCTTGAGGGGCTTTTTAGGAGTGTTGGTCAATAGCTCATTTAGAAACCTGCTTGAAATGACTGAGATAAGCAACCTTAGATGACTCGAGCAAACACAAAGTAGTTCCTAGAAAGAATGTCTTTTTCTTTTAACGTATGTTCCTGTTTTTGTCTTTTCCGTTACTCATTGAAAATAGCAACGACTCTTTCCTGTCCACCTGAAACTATCACAACATTGTTAACTGGCTATACTCCAATACAAAATAAAGTATAATAAAAAAACATAGAAAAAAATAGAACTAAAAAAAAAAGTAGCAACTATCAAATTCCCTGGTGGTCCAGTGGTTAAGACTCAGGAACACGTGTTCACATATATGTGTATATATATATGTATGTATGTGTATATATATGGGGCTTCCCTGGTGGCCCAGACAGTAGACTCTGCCTTGAAAACATATTCATTTCATTTAATGCTAGTTTATCCAGAGGCTATTCTAGCAAATTAATTGGTTACCTATGTTTTGAGGTCATCTTATGGCCTACTACAAGTTCTGTTAAACAAAAAGGAAACAACAAATCCTACTGTATAGCACAGGGAACTGTGTTCAATCTTTCCCCTGTGTTAAACCCTAATGGGAAAGAATATAGAAAAGAATGTCTATATGAATAAAACTGAGGCACTTTGTTATAAAGCAGAGATTGGCACAACATTGTAAATCAACTGCACTTCAACGAAAAATGAAATATAAAATTTAAGTAAATAACAGAGGAAAAGCTCCATGGTAGGTGCTGAATAAATGTTTGCTGAATTAATTATTATAAAATCTGTAAAAATGATGGCAATAGAGGCATGTTTTGTCAGTATTATCATATGTAAGTAGCTGATAATGCATAGTTTAGGGCAACCTCTAAAACCGTTGGCCCACATTTTCGTCCTACCTGTGAATTTAAATTATTTGCGTTATTCGTCATTCTTAGCTAAAGCATAAATTTCTTTCTTAAGATACTAAGTTTGAGATACCAGCAGTTCCAACATCTGACACCACTTAGCTGTGTGGCCTTGAATAAAGTGTTCTACTTCTCTGCACCTTGATTTCAGTTTTCCCTTCTGTCAAATGTAGATACTGGAGTGTGAAGTCAACCGTTTATTCAGTTATACCCAGGACCTAAACTAGGATGAGGCAAGTGAACTGCTCACCTTGGGAGTAAAATCTAAGGGGGATTGGGTGGGGTCGCCAAAACACCTCAGTAATCAAGAAAAGTAATATTTCAATGCAGTATTTAAAGAAATCAAAGTTACTACAAAAGATGTATTATGACCAAAATATCAACATTTTAAAGATGGGATCACTGTTGCTGATTTTTCCTTTGGCCTCTGACTCCAGTGTGGTTTAGCATGGCACTGTATCTGATCCGGATTTTTATTTTTCTTTCCTTCTTTTTTTTTTTTCTTTTGCCGTGGTGCACACCTCAGGGGATCTTAGTTCCCTGACCAGGGGCCAAACTTGTGCCCCCTGGAAGTGGAAGGGTAGAGTCCTAACCCCTGGATCACCAGGGGAGTCCCTGATTTTTCAATAAACACTTCATTAAACCATCATTCATGTTATTGCCCTCTTAAATTTTGCACTGGGATTGAGTCCTGGTCCTGTTACATACATTTAATGAATGCCTGCCATTTACTGAGCACTGCTGGGACATAGCAGCCCTTGCTTTCAAGGAGCTCACAACTTTATTAGGAAAAACAGGAGAGTGAGCAGAGAGTAAGTAGGACAATGGGAGACGTTTGGGGACAGAGTTAAGCAATGGAAGGAATGATATCAGATGAGCCCATGTGGACTAGAAAACATAGCATTTCATCCCGAGGTGGTATGTATCACAGAGCGGTGATGAATGCAGGCTGGAGATGGAGGCCTTGGAGTCAAGCCCTACCTCTTCCAATTCTAACTGGCTGTGTAATTTTGTGCAGTGTATCCTTTTATCTTCCCTGCACTTCTGTTTCTTTCCTCATTAGTAAAAGTGAGAAGAATTACATCACTTAAGGGGGTTGTGAGGGTGACTTGAGCTCATATAGTGAGTCCTGAGAATAGAGCCGGAACTTAGGAAAAATTGTTAAATGTTACTTTTAACTAGAAAACACTCACTTTGAGCAAGGACAAGCTCTATTAGATAAAGTTAAACCCAGCTCTTTTCTAGGCAAGCTGGTAAGAGTTGCAGTGATGTTTATCTTTCCCCGACTTGTCACTCTGTGTCCCAAACCACTTTCCCTTAGTTCCGGTTGAGCAGGAAAAGCCGTTTCATCTTTGGCAGTTCTTCCAAATTCAGTAGACTATGACTGGTCATTTAGAAAGTTAATGAACAATTAATGGCTCATGTACAAATGTACAAATCCTCACCATTTTTTTCTCGGAACCATTGATATAAACAACTGGGCACCATAATGTTCCCCTTAGAATGTACATGGAGTCTCTTACTCACCATGTTTTAGAGGGAGACTGATATGAGCCCTTGGAGGTGGGTAGAAGCAACCTTCCAGTACCTTACAAAATCTTATGAATAGGAGCACAGGGCTGAACTGGGAAGAGTACTTTTACTTCTACTGGACTGAAGGAGTAGAAATTTTGCTTTTTCAGCTCAACAAGATTCCACCACCTTAGTTTGAATCAATTGGATATTTGGAGAGGGTCTAAGAGGGTACCATCTCTGCTTCCCTAATTTATTCCTGTAACTCTCTCAGCTCTGATGGTAAAAAAAAAAAAAAGTCCCACTATTTAAAAAGTACTCCTCAGTTTTCCAAATTGTCTCAAGATTTACACATGGACTAAGTGATAGATGGTATTTATGAATTGTTCATTATTTTCTTAACTGTAATAATAGCACTGTGGTCATATAAGGAAAATATTTTCCTTCCTTCTGTCCTTCCTTTTGAGAAGCATATTAAAAGTAAAAAGGACATAATAACTGAGATTTGCTTTACAGAAAACTTGAATCCCCTCAAAAAAAGAGTGAAGGATACCTGATAAAACAAGAATGGCAAGGCATTGGTTGTTGGATCTGGATAAGTCCAGAGTGGTTACTTGTAGTGTCTGGTTTTATGTAATTTGGAAATTTTCCCAAACAACAAAACACGTTTTGGGGAACTTCCCTGGCGGTCCAGTGGTTAAGACTTTGCGGCTTCTATTGCAGAGGTTTCAGGTTTGATCATTCGTTGAGAAACAAAGATCCTGCAGGCCATGCAGAGAGTCCAAATAGAAAAAAAACCATGATTTTCTATTTTTAGGCACTGTTTCTCAGTCTTGCCTTGGCACCCCCACCTGGGCAACAGGCTGGCATTATCCCGTCCTCAATCCTGTCAAGTGGTTTCTCTAGCAGTCTGCGAGTGTGAATTGCAGGTGCAGTTGAAATAGAGACCCTCTCAGTCCTTGGAGCAGTCATAGGACCTAAGGCAGAGGGTGGGGCTCGTGGAGCAGTCAGAGTTTCTGCCCTGGTAGCCGGGGACCATATGTAGCCTCAACCTTCTACCCTGGGTTGCTGTTCTGATAATCACTGTCTTTGAGCCAAGAGGTGAAAAAACACTGACTCAAGACTATTCCTGTTAAAAGTAAATATTCCTTGGGAGGAGTTGACTCAGCAAGCTATTATCAACTCTCCTGATCCTGACAGCTCAGTGATACCTCCCCTGGATAATGGGTGAGTTTTGGACTATGGCCAAGATTGGGTGGGATAAGACCCTGGGGAAACCAGTGAGCTGGGCTCCAGAACGAAGTTGGCCTGAGGGGAAGTGGGGAGGAAAGATGCTGAGATGTTAGAGCTGGGTGGTGGTGGTATTGGGAAGGATTGTGGGCAGGGGTGTCCCAGGGAACCCCAGAAGGAAGAAGTCACATTCTCTGATTCTTCTCAGAACAGAGCTCCTTCTAGGCTGCTTCATAGTGGTGTCATGTAACAGTTCCACATGGAGAAGTAACTCACCAAGAAACTTCCCAGGTCTTCTACCCCCCACAGATGTATGTACACCTGAAATTTTACCAAGCTGTTAGACTGTGCTCAGGGGAATTCTTCAGTTCAGTTCAGTCACTCAGTCATGTCCGACCTTGTGACCCCCACGGACTGCAACACACCAGGCTTTCCTGTCCATCACCAACTCCTGGAGCTTACTCGAACTCATGTCCATTGAGTCGGTGATGCCATCCAACCATCTCACCCTCTGTTGTCCCCTTCTCCTCCCACCTTTAATCTTTCCCAGCATCAGGGTCTTTCCCAATGAGTCAGTTCTTTGCATCAGGTGGCCAAAGTGTTGGAGCTTCAGCCTCAGCATCAGTCCTTCCAATGAATATTCAGGACTGATCTCCTTAGGATGGACTGGTTTGATCTCCTAAGAGTCTTCTCCAACACCACAGTTGAAAAGCATCGATTCTTTGGCGCTCAGCTTTCTTTATAGTCCAACTCTCACATCCGTACATGACTGCTGGAAAAACCGTAGCTTTGACTAGACAGACTTTTGTCGGCAAAGTAATGTCTCTGCTCTTTAGGTTGCTGTCTAGGTTGGTCTTGGCTTTTCTTCCAAGGAGCAAGCGTCTTTTAATTTCATGGCTGCAGTCACCATTTGCAGTGATTTTGGAGGCCCCCAAAATAAAGTCTCTCAACTGTTTCCATTGTTTCCCCATCTATTTTCCATGAAGTGATGGGACTGGATGCCATCAACTTAGTTTTCAGAATGTTGAGTTTTAAGCCAACTTTTTCACTCTCCTCTTTCATTTTCATCAAGAGGCTCTTTAGGTCTTCTTTGCTTTCTGCCGTAAGTTTATTGTCACCTGCATATCTCAATCAAATACTCCAAGTGAGTTTTTATCCTTTTGTTTTCATTTGGGTTCCCTCAGAAGCAGAAACACTATTGTTGGGGGAGTAGGAGTAGGAATCACGACAGCCCTGGACTGATTTCCTTTGGAGATTTATATAAATATATATATAAATATATATATATATATATATATATATATATATATAAGAAAGGAATACACTTCCAGCTTATTCAAGACGCAGTTATTCTGGATTTTGATAACTCACAACCAAACTTCAGTTCAGTTCAGTCACTCAGTCGTGTCCAACTCTTTGTGACCCCATGAACCACAGCATGCCAGGCCTCCCAGTCCATCACGAATTCCCAGAGTCCACCCAAACCAAACTTAATCCCAACCAATTCAGAATCCTACCAAGGGTGGGAAGATCCTGGGGATAAATTCAACTCAAAGGCTACAGCAAACACTTTGAGGTGAGCCAGGGAAGCTGAGGTCTTTCCAAACCAAAGAGGCAGGAATGAAGTCAACAAAGATTCAGGGGCTGCAATGAGCCCAAATGGAGCCAACAGAATGTTGGGGAGAAAGCTAGAAGTCCTTTCTATGCCTAGACTGTGGTGCTTAAAGGTAGAGAACGCAAAAAAGAGACGATTAGAAGTGAGGATGGCTAAGACTTTGTGATCAATTAGGCATCAGGGGTGAGGAGAGGGAAGAGCGAAGGAAAGACGGTCCCAGGTCTGTGGCTTGGGAAACTGGATAGATGGTGCTGCCATTTTGAGCGAGGGCACTCAGGGGAGAGAGATTTAGAGAGACGATCAGATTTGGAGAGGTGAGTTTTGGACACATTGGGGTTAAGGTGCTCATGGGAGATCCAAGTGGAGATACTTTTAAGCTGTTGGATGTGGACTCCAGAGGAGAGCAGGGCTAGAAACATTCATCTAGACCAGTCAGTCTATAGATGGGCTTCATGGCAAGGATATGTTCAGGACAATGAGGAAATTGTGTGGGATGAGAAGACAACAGTTGGCTTGTTAACAGCATCTAAGCATAGGAAGAAAAAAAAAAGGCCAAGTAAGCTATGAAGGAGAATGGGAGGAAGTGGCAAGAGATGAGGCAGAAAAGGAGTGGGGTGGTGTATTCCAGCATCCAAGTGAAGGAGGAGTTTCAAGAGGGGTCATGAGCAATGTGAAACAACACACAGAAATGTCTAACAAATGCTGTCGGTGCCAAGCCTGCATTTCCTCATCACTTATCAGTGTATGCAGCCAAATTTCCAACTGCCAGAACCTGCATCGCTTTGATTCTGGACTTTCTCTGGTTTCCAGAACCTGCTCTGTCCATCGACATGGAGGGCTGGAAATGCCAGGGAATTAAGGCATGCCATTTCCCCTCAAATAGCCACCAGCTGATGGTTGCCGAAAGCTGGTGTACAACTATTTCACCTACCTTGCCCCTTGAGCAATGTAACTCTGAGATTCAGATTCTACACCATTTCCCAGCGTTCCCTGAAACAGGATTAAGTTCTGGGTGCAGAGCACAGTGACTTGTTTAATAACACACTCTGTGTTGACTTTCTTCCCTTGCCTTCTCACTTCTTCACTCCTTTACCTGTATTTCTTGGGATCTCCTTGCAAATAAACCATTTACACTCGAATCCTTCCCTCAGGTTCTACTTCTAGGGGAACTCAGATTATCTAGAAAGGTACAGCCTGGGAAACATCCATGGGAATGGGTTTTTGTAGCTAGCTCCATTGGTGACTTGAGTGAAAAAGTTGGGAGTGGAAGGAGAGAGGCTTCATTTCAGGGAGATAAATGAATAAGAGAGGAATGATGGAGAAGATACTTCAGAAGCAAAGTTATCAGGACTTACCCGGTGGTCCAGTGGTTAAGACTCTGCCTTCCAATGTAGGGAAGCTTTGGTTCAATTCCTGTTTGGGTAACTAAGGTCCTAAATACTGCAGAGTGTGGCCAACAATTAAAAAAAAAAAAAAGCAACGTTACCAACTGAAGAGACAGAATGGTGACCTCACATTTCAGGTCAATAGGATTTAATCCGTCTTGCTAAAAGCACCCTAACTACTGTTGAGTGTTCACCTTTCTCCCACGATGCTCTGTCTTGGAGAAATGTGGTATTGCCTTTGGTGGAAGTTAATGGGCCTGCTCCCTCACCCTGATGTGGGCAGGTGACCTAGGCTAGACCATGGGAAGTCCTATCCCAAGTGTTTGAATCCTCAGTGATATAAGAATATGAAGCCTAATGAAAGGTCATTTATCACAACACTCTGGTGCTAAACAGACTTTTGCAAACATTTTTGTCTCAAAAAGCCTTGCAACAAATGAACTTTTACTCCAGGTTGCCAGTGGCAGTTTCTGCACCAAGAATCCTGATTAACAAACAGGGCTAGAACAAAGGATTTTACAGAATGAGAATGATTTGTCTCTACTCAGAATTTTTGCTTTTCTTAAAAATCTCTTTAATAATCTAGAGCTTGTTTTATTGCACTTTTTGCATCTTTCTCTCCCGCCCTCAGTTTTCTTGAGCTATAATTGACCTGTAGCCTTGTATGTGTTTAGGGCAGCAGTCCCCAACCTTTTTGGCACCAGGGACTGGTTGCATGGAAAACAAATTTTCCATGGACCAGAGTGGGGGTGGGAGGATGGTTTCAGGATGATTCAAACACATACGTTTATTGTGCACCTTATTTCTATTATTATTACATCAGTTCCACCTCCTACCTTCAGGCTTTAGATCCTGGAGATGGGGGACCCCGGTTCAAGGTGTACAATGTGATTTTGTACATGTAGATATTGTCAAATGATTACCACAGTAAGGTTAGTTAACACACCTATCACCTCACATAGGTAACTTTCGTGTGTGTATGTTTCTTTGTGGTGAGAAACATTTCAGATTTACTCTTTTAGCAACTTTCTAGTATATAATATAGCATTGTTAATGATAGTCAGCATGTTGTATGTCTCCCTATTTCTCCTCCTGCCACCTCTCTCCTAAAAGCTCCTGGCAACCACCATTCTCCTCTCTGTTTCTCCGCAGTCAGCTTTTTTGTTAGATTCTACATGCAAGATGACACAGTATTTGTCTTTATCTGACTTATTTCACTTAGCGTAGTGCTGTCAAGGTTGTCACAAATGGCAGGATTTCATACTCTTTTATGGCTAAGTATCGTGTATACCTGGAGAAGGCAATGGCACCCCGCTCAAGTACTCTTGCCTGGAAAATCCCATGGATGGAGGAGCCTGGTAGGCTGCAGTCCATGGGGTCGCTAAGAATCAGACATGACTGAGCGACTTCACTTTCACTTTTCACTTTCCTGCATTGGAGAAGGAAATGGCAACCCACTCCAGTGTTCTTGCCTGGAGAATCCCAGGGACGGGGGAGCCTGGTGGGCTGCCGTCTATGGGGTCGCACAGAGTCGGACACGACTGAAGTGATTTAGCAGCATTCTGTATACCACATCTTCTGTCTCCATTTATCTGTTGATGGACATTTAGGCTATTTCCATCTCTGTTTGTTGTGAATTACAATGCTGCAGTGAACATGGGGGTGAACATATATCTTCAAGATACTGATTTAATTTCCTTTGCATGTATAAATCCAGAAGTGGGATTGCTGGATCATTCAGTTCAGTCACTCAGTTGTGACCCCATGAACTGAAGCACGCCAGGCTCCCCGGTCCATCACCAATTCCTGAAGCTTGCTCAAACTCATGTCCATTGAGTCGGTGATGCCATCCAACCATCTCATCCTCTGTCGTCCCCTTCTCTTCCTGCCTTCGATCTTTCCCAGCATCAGGGTCTTTCCCAATGAGTCAGTTCTTCGCATCAGGTGGCCAAAATACTGGAGTTTCAGCTTCAGCATCACTCCTTGCAATGAATATTCAGGGCTGATTCCCTTTAGGATTGACTGGTTTGATTTCATAGGGTAGTTCTATTTTTAATATTTTGAGGAACCTGCATATTGTTGTCCATAGTGACTGAACCAATTTATATCTGTACCAACAGTGCACAAAGGTTACGTTTTCTCTACATCCTTTCCAACACTGTTTTCTCATGTCTTTTTGATAATAACCATCCTGTGTGAGATGATACCGCATTGTGGTTTTGATTTGCATTTCTGTGTTTTAGTACATATTTTTCATGTTCCTGAGAGGCCATTTGTATATACTCTTGTGGAAAATGTCTATTCAGGACCTGGGCCCATTTTTAAATTAGATTATTTTGGTTTTATGCTATTGAAATGTATGAGGTCTTTACATATTTTGGATATTAGCCCATTATCAGATATATGGTTTGCAAATGTTCTCTCCATTCCATAGGTTGCCTTTTCCTTTTGTTGATTGTTTCCTCTGCTGTAGAGAAGCTTTGTAGTTCGATGTATTTTAATTTTTTTTATTCGATGTTTCTTTTTGCTTTTCTTGCTTATGCTTTTAGTGTTATATCCAAAAAGTTATTACCAAGACCCATGTCAAGGAGATTTCCCCCCGTTTTCTTCTAGGAGTTTTATGGTTTTGAAGAGGAAAAGTTAACATTTTACATAACCTCCTTCTCCTTCTGCAACTTGGCTTGCCCTTTGCAAAGTCTAGATCATGTAGGTCACATATTCTCAGAAAGTGGGGACTTGAAATACTAGGAACTAGAGTTTATCCTACTCACCCTTGTCCTGCTCTTTGCAATTGCTCAGCCCCTGCAAACCTACTTAATCATGCCTGTCCAGGCCAGGTATCCCCCTCCCCATCTTGACTTCTGTTTCCCAGAGCAAAACCCCTTAGTTTAAACCAGCCTATTAACAGCTAGTGTTGCCCACTATAGTCTGTCTATACAAACTCTGTAATCCCTTTGTTCGGGGTGTCAACTCCTCTGGGCCCGCAGGCATAACAAACCTGAGTTCTCCAACTCTCCGAGTGAGGTGCTTGGTTTCTCGAGTACTGGATTCTGCAACAGTTTCAAGTCTTTTTATTGAAGAACTACTCAGATTTTTTTTTTTTCTGATAACCTGTGTTCAATGTGAAAAGTTAAAGTATTCTGAAGAAGGGGAAAAAAACACCTTATAATTCCATTGCTCAAAGGCAAATACTATTGATTTAGTTGAGATGGTACCATGTATGCAATTTAGTATACAGTTTATGGAATATGGCATACTTCTTTTTTAAAAGTTTACATAAAATACATCATTTCTTTACCTCAAGAACAACTTCTCAAATACAATTTTAATGAGTCAAAATGTTGTCTTATGGATATAACATACTTTTCTAAAATTTTTCCACCATCATTTAACATTCTCTCTCCCTCAAAACTCTTAACATAAAAAATAATTTCCAGAGCAACTTCTTTAATAAATCTTGGCCTGGCAGTTCTGATTCTGTCTTCAGGCTTGATTCATAGAACTGGAGTTATTGTTTCAAAAGGAATGAACATTTTAAAAGCTCCAGAGAGCTTGTGCCAGAATGTCCAGATAATAAGATACCAATTTATATTCCCATCAGTGCTCTTCATGGGATTTATTTTTTAATGGTTAATGTGACAAAAGCCAGCTATTTCATTTCTTTTTTCTTTGATTTGAATTGAGTCAGTTTCCTCCTTTCTGAATTATCTATATTTGTACTAATATTTTTCTCAGGGATTTATATGAACTCCTTATTAAATCTATTAACCTGTTTCATTTCTGAAAACATGTTCCTGTTTCATTGTTCACCTTTTCAGCTGATTAGGATGCTTTTAGCTATTCAACCATTTACATTTTATACAGTTAAGTCCAGGAAGCATTTTCCTTATGAAAATATCTGTGAGTTTTTCACTGTTTTAAGCATGTAAAGTCTTCTCTCATCCCTATGTTTAATAAACATTCATTCTGGATAGTGTGTCTTGAATTTTCTGTTTAGTAATATTTTCCACATGTGGTCTTTTGCCAACTTTTTAAATAAATTAATTTCTTTTTTATGGAAGGATAATTGCTTTACAGAATTTTGCTGTTTTCTGTCAAACCTCAACAGGAATCAGCCATAGGTATACATATATCCCCTCCGTTTTGAACCTCCCTCCCATCTCCCTCCCAATCCCACCCCTCTAGGTTGATATAGAGCCCCTGTGTGAGTTTTATGAGCTATACAGAAAATCCCCGTTGGTTTTTTTTTTTCCTTAAAAAGGGATTAGAGTCCCTTCAAGGCCTAGACAGTAAAGAGTCTGTTTACAAAGTGGGAGAGCCAGATTCACTCCTGGGGAAGCATCTCCCTGAGAAGGGAATGGCTACCCACTGCAGTATTCTTGCCTGGAGAATTACATGGACAGAAGTGCCTGGAGGGCTACAGTCCATGGGGTCACAAATAATCTGAGCACAACTGAGTGGGTTCAGGACTCTATTTCACTCGACAGTATAGTGAACCTTCTCTGTGTCAAATGCTGCGCCCATATATCATTATCTTTAGCCACCAAGAAAAGCCTTATTCAAAAGAAATCAGACCCGGAGTGTCAAGGAGAAAACATGGAGTCAGGGGCCTGGGAACAAGGGACTGGAAGCTGGATTCAAGGGAGCTGGGCGGGGAGAGGCGTGAATCTCGGGGGCGGGGACTCAGCGTTCATTTGCATAACCAGAACACACTACACTCAATAGAATTTCCATTTACTATTTCAATTTATTGTAGATTTCTTTTAAACGTAGTGTTTTGAAGAATGACCGTTCATCCACTTTCGTGAAAAGGTCTGCAAATAATTGACCCCGACTTTCCCTTGTCGTGCCTCACCCTCACTGAAGTAGGAGTGAGCATTCCCTAGTCCCTATGTACACAGGCACCACAGATATATAGGAAGCCAACACCCCTAATTTTTGGAGGTCTTGTGGAAGAAACAAGGCCAACATTGTTGTATGCAAAAACAGACTTTGAAAGTTTCGAGGCAGGGTTTATTCCTGAGTTTTCTATACTTAGCAGTTTTCTGTGTGTTTATCGTTTGAAATTATGAGGTTAGGTTTTTGTCTGCTCCGATGATGCTCTCAGCCATATCCGACTATTTGTAACCCGTGCACTGTGGCACTTCAGGTTTCCCCGTCTATCATCCATTCTCAGAGTTTTACTCATACTCATGCCCTTCGAATCAATGGTGCTATCTAACCGTCTCATTTTCTGTCGTCTCCTTCCTGCTCCCACCTTTAGTCCTTCTCAGCATCAGGGTCTTTTCCAGGTAGTCAGTTCTTTGCATCAGGTGGCCGAAGTATTGGAGTGTCAGTGTCAGCATCACTTCTTCCAATGAATATTCACGACTGATTTCCTTTAGGGTGCACTGGTCAGATCCCTTTGCCATCCAAGGGACTCTCAAGAGTCTTCTCCAAGACCACAGTCCAAACCCTGTGACTTTGGATTGTGATTTTTTCAATGCTCTGGCCCTCAGCTTTCTTTGTAGTGAAACTCTCAAATCCGTACATGACTACTGGAAAAACCATAGCAATGACTGGACCTTTGGTGGCAAAGGAATATCTCTGCTTTTTAATATGCGGTCTTGGTTGGTCCTAGCTTTTCTGAAGCCAAGTAGCAAGCCTCTTTTAATTTCATGGCTGAGGTCACCATCCTCTGTGATCATTGTACTCAGTTTTAATATAAGTTAAAATATTATATCTCTTACAAGTTTGTCAGCAAGGAAATTACCTCCAGTGAAGAAACTTCTAAACAAACGTAAATGAGTATGAGCCTTTAGATAAACTCTATTAAGAATAATGATGCTTTAGGAATGTCTGTCTAAAATAGTCTCTCCAGATTGGGGTAACCTGAACGTCTAAGGGTTGTTTGTGCTAAACTAAGTGTTGGAAGCCTATTACATAGCTAAGTCATTTTCCAAATAACATCAGACTTTGAAACATTTACTACTGAACACTAATTTCCTCTTACAGAGAAACTAAAGAGATTTGGGATTAAAAATGAATGATGTTTGCTGCCATCCTAAAATGTTCTAAGAAAACAAAGGTTTTAGAAATTATCACTGGTATTTATGCTCACCAATCCATAAAATGCTAATATAAAAGTCAGTTCTTGGTAGCTTAGGGGGAGTAGGGAGTGTGTTTTCAGTAAAGAAGTTATGAGGAATGGAATTGCATTTTGTGAAGGGAAAAGGAAGTAAGCCTGACTTCTAGGTGGCTTTTTAGGATGGAAGAACACAGTAGTGGGTACAGAAAGCGATGAGGTTTGTGAAAAGTGAACCATGAGGAGACAGTTTTGTATATGGTTAGGACTAAGTTTAAGAAAGGTCCGTCTGGTCAAGGCTATGGTTTTTCCAGTAGTCATGTATGGATGTGAGAGTTGGACTGTGAAGAAAGCTGAGCACCGAAGAATTGATGCTTTTGAACTGCGGTCTTGGAGAAGACTCTTGAGAGTCCCTTGGACTGCAAGGAGATCCGACCAGTCCATTCTAAAGGAGATCAGTCCTGGGTGTTCTTTGGAAGGAATGATGCTAAAGCTCAAACTCCAGTATTTTGGCCACCTCATGCGAAGAGATGACTCACTGGAAAAGACTCTGATGCTGGGAGGGATTGGGGGCAGGAGGAAAAGAGGACGACAGAGGATGAGATGGCTGGATGGCATCACCGACTCGATGGACATGAGTTTGAGTGAACTCCGGGAGTTGGTGATGGACAGGGAGGCCTGTTGCTGCTGCTAAGTCACTTCAGTCGTGTCCGACTCTGTGTGACCCTTTAGACGGCAGCCCACCAGGCTCCCCCGTTCCTGGGATTCTCCAGGTAAGAACACTGGAGTGGGTTGCCATTTCCTTCTCCAGTGCATGAAATGAAAAGTGAAAGGGAAGTCGCTCAGTCGTGTCTGACTCTGCGTGTCCCCATGGACTGTAGCCTACAAGGATCCTCCATCGATGGGATTTTCCAGGCAAGCGTACTGGAGTGGGGTGCCATCGCCTTCTCCAACAGGGAGGCCTGGTGTGCTGCAATTCATGGGGTCGCAAAGAGTCGGACACGACGGAGCGACTGAACTGAACTGAAGTTTAAAATAAAGTTGATTAGGTTTACCTTTTAAGTAAAGTAAGCTGGTCCAAAAATTTGAATTTAGCTTTTCTCTCTGTGAAGAGGACACCTTTTCTTCAGATACTGAACTGCCTTTGATAATAGATTTAAGTCTCTATTTCTTAAATGGTCTGGTCTGAAATCCTTTATTGTTATTTTGGCTAAGTAAATAGCCATTGTTTCACAATGACCTATAAGCCTATCTGACTGAGTGTTCTAAACCTTTTTGATATTCGTTGACAAAACTTTCAAAATCATTCTAATGAAGATTTCTAGCTCACTTTGGGATGCTTCAGAGGGGCCCTGAAACATCCCAAAGAGAGATATTATACTAATTAGGTCCATTTTGTATACAGAATGAGATGGGAAGTATTGTCAAGTGAGTAATAAGTGTCGGGTTACATCATATGGTAAATGTTCAGTTCAGTCGCTCAGTCTTGTCCAACGCTTTGTGACCCCATGGACTACAGCATGCCAGGCCTCCCTGTCCATCACCAACTCCCAGAGTTTACTCAAACTCATGTCCATTGAGTCAGTGATGCCATCCAACCATCTCATCCTCTGCTGTCTCCTTCTCCCACCTTCAATCTTTCCCAGTCTCAGGGTCTTTTCCAAAGAGTCAGTTCTTTGCATCAAGTAGCCAAAGTATTGGAGCTTCAGCTTCAGCATCAGTCCTTCCAATGAATATTCATGACTGATTTCCTTAGGATGGACAGGTTGGACCTCCTGGCTGTCCAAGGGACACTCAAGAGTCTTTTCCAACACCACAGTTCAAAAGCATCAATACTTTGGGCTTTTTAATATGCTGTCTAGGTTGGTCATGGTAAATGTTATTAATATAGATATCCTAGAAACTGTATGGAGTTCTTAAAATTGTGATATCTTTGGGTTAAATGTTATCAGTCATACTTCTAGATACTATCTCAAAATATTGTCATAGCACTAACCAAGTCTTGCCTCTTCAAGAAGATTTATAGAAATGACTTGGATAAATACCAGTTTCTGAACTGGGTAAGGATTCTAACAGAAAACCTCATGACTTCACAAAGGTTAACAAAAGACTGAATGAACTTGTGAATATGCTTATAACTTTTATGGTTTCTATCTGAAAAATTACTGATTTGAATCTGTGCTCTCTAGGTGTAAGAAAAAAAAAACCTTCCTCTCACACTAATTATGACAGTAATTTGGTAAAATTATATTTTATAAACAAATTGAAACATTTAACTTTTCTCTCTATATGAACCCTCAAGAGATTGGGAGCTCTTAGTTTCCAGTAACTTTATGAGATAAAAGTTCAGTCTGAGACTCTATAAAAGTCTCAGCAAAGCAAAAAAAAGTCTATGATCAATTATGGTTGCATAAGTCATCAGGCTAAGTTTATTGAGACCAGACCTATATTACAAACAGGTCTTAGTTTGGTTATATTTGGTAAAAATGACAGTGATTTTAGGGAGAAAAAGATGTTTCAATGAATGTTAAAGTTCAGTTTGTTAATGGAGGTCTGTATCTACTAAGACTCATTTCCTGTATATTTCTTTGCTCTTAGGGTATAGTAATGTAAAATTTAGTTGAATTTTAAAGGACACTCTAGGGTTGTTTCTGAAGCTTATCTCAGTCATCTGTCTTTTGGATGAAGATCAGATGCCTCACACATGACCTGCAATCAAGAGTGGAAGAAGACATAATTTAAGGAACTGTCTCCAACCTGGAAGGACCTTTCTATCAGGTACTCTTCACTAGCTCATGCCCAGTGAAACTGAAGGGAAATTGACTCTTGCTTTAACTCCCACTTCCAAAGGCCCCTAAGCTGGGCTCCTCTACAGAGGGGCCTGCTGACCTCAAACTCAGCTCAAAACAAAGCTCAAACAGAGGAAACTATAATACATGAGGATGAGAAGAAGACAACATCAGAAGTAGACTGCCTGCCCAAGATGCTGATCTGACTTTTATCATCATTTACAATGTTTTCTTGATCCCTTGGACCCAAGACTATCAACCAAATGTTTTCTATCATGGACACGATTCTATACTAGTTTAAAACTCAATCCAATTGTTGGGTTGCGGCCAAATACCTGTGCCTAGTATTTCTGGGTTACCTTGGTGGATTTCTGTTCCCTAGGGCTCTGACTGGATACCCTTTAGGAAATTTATTTTAGATGAGTGTTCAGTCCTGTTCTATCTATTCATGATATTACTAAATGAGATCCTCTGACATGGCCAATTAATAATACCTGCTCTGATGCTGTCCATAGATTTAAGTCTTCTCTTAGGGTCATTCAAACTCCGGCAGGGTAACAAGCTAAGTCTCAACAGAAAAAATTAACCTCTCATCTAGTAAAAGGAAAACTCTCACAATTATAGGGTGGATCTACATGGTAAAACCAGGCTATGGTCATTTAAGTTTAAAGGCTCCTCTATGCTGGAAATGGTTAAATCATACTAAAAACGATCAACCTGGTAATTATGAGACAAGGCTGGGTGCTTTATGAACTATGCCTATTATTACTCTTAGAGAGAGTGATTGGTATGGAACTCAGTGGATTTGTGGTACTAATTTATGGCCTGACATCTACAGGGATTGATACAAAGGTGTAGCCTGGGATTCCCATGAATTTAAGGTCATACATGTTAATAAATTAGAGGTAACCCCAACCAATCTACCATTGGTATGATCCCGGTGGGTCAAAGATCTGTATTCCACTGCCATGACCATTTAGCAGCTTGTGTGTTGTGTGTGTGCCCCTTCAACGGGGTTGGAGGATGTAATTGACCATATTGAAGCCTTAACAACTTTCATAAGCTTTAAATGCTAGTAACGGGCTATTAGCCTATTGAATTCAGAGATCTCTATGATGAGAAAGGCAGTGCTACACAACTGCCAGGCCCTTGACACCTTACAGCATTTCGGGAAGATACCTGTGCTATAATTCAAAGTGAATGCTATATTTTCATACTTGAGAAATACTTTAATGTAACATGTTTCATGAACCACATGAAAAATCAGATTTCGGCTTTAAGTGACCCATTCCCTAGTCTTGATGATCTTAAAAAAAAAAAAAAAAAAAAACAACTCAGCAGTGGCCACAGGGCTGGAACAGGTCAGTTTTCATTCCAATCCCAAAGAAAGGCAATGCCAAAGAATGTTCAAAGTACTGCACAATTGCAGTCATTTCACACACTATCAAAGTAATGCTCAAAATCCTCCATGCCAGGTTTCAACAGTTTATGAAGTACAGAATACAACAACTTTCAGATGTTAAAGCTGGATTTAGAAAAGGCAGAGGAACCAGAGATCAGGTTGCCAAGATCAGTTGGATCAGAGAAAAAGTAAGAGAGTTCCAGAAAAACATCTACTTATGCTTCATTGACTACACCAAAGCTTTTGACTGTGTGGATCACAACAAACTGTGGAAAATTCTTAAAGAAATGGGAATACCAGATCACCTTACCTGCCTCCTGAGAAATCTGTATGTAGGTCAAGAAGTAACAGTTAGAACTGGACATGGAAAAACAGACTGATTTCAAATCGGGAAAGGGTACATCAAGGCTGTATATTGTCACCCTGCTTATTCAACTTCTATGCAGAGTACATCATGCAGAATGCTGGGCTGGATGAAGTACAAGCTGGAATCAAGATTTCCGGGAGAAATATCAATAACCTCAGATATGCAGATGACACCACCATTATAGCAGAAAGTGAAGAAGAACTAAAGAGCTTCTTGATGAAAGTTAAAGAGGAGAGTGAAAAAGTTAGCTTAAAGCTCAACATTCAGAAAACTAAGATCATGACATCCAGTCCCATCACTTCATGGCAAAAGATGGGGAAACAATGGAAAAAGTTGAGAGATTTTATTTTTCTGGGCTCCAAAATCACTGCAGATGCTGACTGCAGCCATGAAATTAAAAACTGCTTGCTCCTTGGAAGAAAAGCTATGCCCAAACTAGATAGCATATTAAAAATCAGAGCGATTACTTGGCCAACAAACGTCCATCTACTCAAAGCTATGATTTTTTCTAGTAGTCATGTACAGATGTCAGAGTTGGACTATAAAGAAAGCTGAGTGCCAAAGAACTGATGCTTTTGAACTGTGGTGTTGGAGAAGACTGTAAGAGTCCCTTGGACAGGAAGGAGAGCCAACCAGTCCATCCTAAAGCAAATCAGTCCTGAATATTCATTGGAAGGACTGATGCTGAAGCTCCAATACTTTGGCCACTTGATGCAAAGAACCGATTCACTGGAAAAGACCCTGATGCTGGGAAAGATTGAAGGTAGGAGGAGAGGGGGACAGCAGAGAATGAGATGGTTGGATGGTGTCACCAACCTGATGGACATGAGTTTGAGTAACCTCCAGGAGTTGGTTATGGACAGGAAGGCCTGGCGTGCTGCAGTCCATGGGTTCACAGAGAGTTGGACACTACTGAGTGACTGAACTGAACTGAATTTCATAGGCTAATGTGATGGACAGGGAAGGCTGTTGTGCTGTAGTCCATGGGGTCGCAAAGAGTCAGTGAACTGAATGAGTAGGAGGAGTATTCTAGCTATTTTGGGGAAGGGTGGGGATTTCCAGGAATTGGGCCACTGCTCACTTTTTGTCTTTCTGGTGGGCCTTGGAACTCTCATGGTGCCTGTGGGTATGTCATTGACCATGCTGATGTGTTATAGCAAGCTTAAACTGATGCTCACTATGAACAAAGCTAGTAGAGGTGATGGAATTCCAGTTGAGCTATTTCAAATCCTGAAAGATGATGCTGTGAAAGTGCTGCACTCAATGTGCCAGCAAATTTGGAAAACTCAGCAGTGGCCACAGGACTGGAAAAGGTCAGTTTTCATTCCAATTTCAAAGAAAGGCAATGCCAAAGAATGCTCAAACTACCGCACAATTGCACTCATCTCACATGCTAGTAAAGTAATGCTCAAAATTCTCCAAGCCAGGCTTCAGCAATACGTGAACCGTGAACTTCCTGATGTTCAAGCTGGTTTTAGAAAAGGCAGAGGAACCAGAGATCAAATTGCCAACATCTGCTGGATCATGGAAAACGCAAGAGAGTTCCAGAAAAACATCTATTTCTGCTTTATTGACTATGCCAAAGCCTTTGACTGTGTGGATCACAATAAACTGTGGCAAATTCTGAAAGGGATGGGCATACCAGACCACCTGACCTACCTCTTGAGAAATCTGTATGCAGGTCAGGAAGCAACAGTTAGAACTGGACATGGAACAACAGACTGGTTCCAAATAGGAAAAGGAGTACGTCAAGGCGTATATTGTCACCCTGCTTATTTAACTTATATGCAGAGTACATCAGGAGAAATGCTGGACTGGAAGAAACCACAAGCTGGAATTCAAGATGGCTGGGAGAAATATCAATAACCTCAGATATGCAGATGACACCACCCTTATGGCAGAAAGTTAAGAGGAGCTAAAAAGCCTCTTGATGAAACTGAAAGAGGAGAGCAAAAAAAGTTGGCTTAAAGCTCAACATTCAGAAAACGAAGATCATGGCATCTGGTCCCATCACTTCATGGGAAATAGATGGGGAAACAGTGGAAACAGTGTCAAACTTTATTTTGGGGGCTCCAAAATCACTGCAGATGCTGACTGCAGTCATGCAATTAAAAGACGCTTACTCCTTGGAAGAAAAGTTATGACCAACCTAGATAGTATATTCAAAAGCAGAGACATTACTTTGCCGACTAAGGTCTAGTCAAGGCTATGGTTTTTCCTGTGGTCATGTATGGATGTGAGAGTTGGACTGTGAAGAAGGCTGAGCGCCTGAAGAATTGATGCCTTTTTTTTTTTTTTTTTACCTTATTTTACTTTACAATACTATATTGGTTTGCCATACATTGACATGAATCCACCACGGGTGTATACAAGCTCCCAATCCTGAATCCCCCTCCCACCTCCCACCCCATATCATCTCTCTGGATCATCCCCATGCACCAGCCCCAAGCATCCTGTATCCTTTATCAAACATAGACTGGCACTTTGTTTCTTACATGATAGTATACATGTTTCAATGCCATTCTGCCAAATCATCCCACCCTCTCCCTCAGTCCAAAAGTCCATTCTATACATCTGTGTCTCTTTTGCTGTCTTGCATACAGGGTCATCATTACCATCTTTCTAATTCCGTATATATGTTCAGTATACTGTATTGATGTTTTCTTTCTGGCTTACTTCACTCTGTATAATCGGCTCCAGTTTCATCCATCTCATTAGAACTGATTCAAGTGTATTCTTTTTAATGGCTGAGTAATACTCCATTGTGTATATTAG
>NW_017212927.1:0-16112 GCF_001704415.2 Capra hircus | reverse complement strand
GCTTTCCTTCGCGTGATCAAGGGATCTGTGGCTTTCCCTCGAGGCTTTCCACGAGGCTTTCCCACAGGGCTGTCCCACGTGCCACCGTGGTGTGAGTCGATCCTCGGCTTGAAAGTTGAGGCAGTGCAGGGAAAACAGGTTTCCCTGGAATGGATTGAGACATCTGGGGGACTCTGGGAATGGTGGCACGACCCTGGAGTTCCTCTCCCCTTTCCTGTGGAGAGTGCCTCCTCTTGAGATGCGTCGGAACGCCGGGAATTCTTTCCTGAACAAGGGAAAGGATCCCTACTCTCGAGCTAGGAGGCGGAAACGGGGCTCCTCTGGATGTGGGCGGACTCTCGTGCTTCCTCTCGAGTGAGACGGGTATTTTGGGGATCTTCTTGAGTTGCAGCAAGGGTGTGAAGGACCCATAGGAAGTTCCAGAGGTTAGGTGTGATTAGCCTCGAGACGCCTCAGAGGAATGGGCCTCATCTCGCCTGGAGGGGAGAACTCCTGGATTTTCTCGAGTTGCGGCAGGTGCTCTCGACTTACGACGGGGACCTCAGGAACCCGCTCTGGTGGCCTCAGGAAAGGCCAGTCCCCATTCGTGATGCTGGTGGTCTCTCGGGATTCCTCTCCGTCGATGCCCGGGCCTAAGACCTTGTGTGGAGTCAGTCCCGGAACCTGAGGATTCCTCTCCAGTGCTGACATGGATCTTGGGGTACTTCTGGAGTCTCCCAGGGGAGTCAGATCTCGTCTTGAGTGGCGGCATGCACGTTCGCTTTCCTCCCGAGCTGTAGCAGCATTTTCAAGCTTCCCTTCGAGTGGATCAAGGCATCTGTGGATTTCCCTCGAGGCTTTCCCACGAGGCTTTCTCTCGAGGCTTTCCCACAGGGCTGTCCCACGTGCCACCGTGGTGTGACTCTATCTCGGATTGAAAGTCGAGGCAGTGCAGGGAAAACAGGTTTCCCTGGAATTGACTGAGACATCCGGGGGACTCTGGAATGATGGCACGACTGGAGTTCCTCTCACCTTTACTGTTTAGAGCGCCTCCTCTTGAGATGCGATGGGAATGCCAGGAATTCTTTCCCGACCAAGTAGGGAAAGGATCCCTCATCTCGAGCTACGAGCCGGAAACGGAGCTCCTCTGGATGTGGCCGGGACCCTCGTGCTTCCTCTTGAGTGGAGACGGGTATGTCGGGGAACTTCTTGAGTTGCAGCATGACTGTGAAAGACTCTTTAGAAGTTCCAGAGTTCACGTGTGATTAGCCTCGAGACACCTCAGTGGAAACGGGCCTCATCTCACCTGCAGGGGAGAACCTCCTGGATTTTACCGAGTTGCGGCAGGTGCTCTCGACTTACGACGGGACCTCATGGACCCGCTCTGGTGACCTCAGGAAAGGCCAGTCCCCATGCGAGTTGCTAGAGGTCCTGTCGCTATTCCTCTCCCGTCGATGCCAGGGCCTAAGACTTGTGTGGAGTCGGGGCTGGAACCTGAGGATTCCTCTCCAGCGCTGACATGCATCTTGGGGTATTTCTGGAGTCTCCCCAGGGGAGTCAGTTCTCGTCTCGAGTAGGGGCATGCACGTGCGCTTTCCTCCCGTGCTGTAGCAGCAGTGTCACGCTTCCCGTCGCGTGGATCAAGGAATCTGTGGCTTTCCCTGGAGTCTTTCCCATGAGGCTTTCCCACAAGGCTATTCCACTTGCCACCATGGTGTGAGTCGATCCTCGGCGTGAAAGTCGAACCAGTGCAGCGAAAACAGGAACCTCCTTCCCCACAGTAGGGGATACACTGTCCCCTTGGGCGGGTATCTCCAGGGCACTCGCGCTGGGGGTTGCCCGCGGAGGTGCGGGCCTCAGGCTCCACGTGAGAAAAGCCCCAAATGGCATTAGCTGCCAGTCCAGACGCTGGCCCCTCAGGTCTCTGGCCGGAGCCTTGGGCTCCAGGCAACTCAAAGCCCTCGGGGTGGCACTCTGGGACTGCTGTAGGGAAAGGATGCCAAGAGCCCACGGAGGAGTTGGGGAGGGGGCATGGGGGAAACGGAGGCGAGGACAGCGAGGGATCTAGGTGGAGGCGCTGGAGAGAGCGTCTGGTGTCCCGGAATGCCTCGGAGGAGCCAGCGGGGGACAGTCGAGGACCAGGGACCTGTGGAATGTGAAAAGGAGGGAAATCTCAGAGCAAGGCAGGCTGGGAAAGGGGGCGTTGGTGGCCAATTCAAAGGGACCTAGGGGCGTTTCCTGGGCGGTGAGTTCCCTTGGCACTGCTGAGGGCCCCTGATTGATCCACTCGGGGTTGAACCCACCCCCCGCTGCGAGGGAGGCCACAAAACCAAAGCCCCCGAACTACCCGCCCACCCCAACGGGGATCTTGGCGGTCCAGGGCTCAGCCGTGCCCGGGAAAAGCCCACTCGCTCCACGGGACTCCGTCCAGGGTCTCTGCTTGGAAAGAGGCCAGGGGCGGCCCCTCCATCTACCCACCCAAACCCTATTGACGTCAGTGGTGGCGGAGACGCCTCCCGTTCTCCAGAGTCCTAAGCTGCTGGGTCCCGCCCACTCGGCCAGCAGTCTGCAGCGTGCCCGTGTGCCTCTCCCACCATGGCTTGGTTCGGCTCCTCCAGCACCTCAAGCGGTACGTTTGCCCTCGGTCCCTGTGGTCGGATCACATCTCAGGGATTTGTGGGTGGCCTGGGCAAGGGCTCTCGGCCAATGTGTTGACCCCCCTCCACCCGAGAACGGCTGGGACCCATCGGCCAGGCCCCGGTTTCCGAGGCGTCAGGTGTGCCCAAATTCGGAGGGCGTGGCATCGTTCGTTCATCTTGCTCCTTTGGCACACACATGGCTTCTCCGTTCTCTTTTCTGGGAAGACAGTGTTGTTTCAGGGGCGTGCTGCGGGGGGCGGGGGCCGGGGTTGCGGGGTGGTGGGAGGGTGCTGTGCTGGGATGAGGCCCTTTATCCTCACATCTTCATGTGGGAATGGGAGTCGGGGAGCTCTGTGGCCTTGCTGCCTTCAGTGGCTTCCTCTGCACAGGGGCCTAGTGGCTTCTGCCTTTTGTCAGGCGTTACGGGGTTTGGGCGTCGCTTTGGTGGCCTTGGCCTTTGCCTTGGCCTGGGCCTTGGCCTTGCCTTGGCGTTGCCGTTGCCCTTGCCTTGGTCTTGGGCTTGACCTTGCCCTGCCCTTGAACTTGAACTTGAACTTGTTGATTGACTTGACTTCTTGACCTTGACCTTGAACTTGAACTTGACTTGACTTGAACTTGAACTTTTTGAACTTGAACTTGAACTTGAACTTGAACTTGAACTTGAACTTGAACTTGAACTTGAACTTGACTTGAACTTGAACTTGAAACTTGAACTTGAACTTGACCTTGAATTGAACTTGAACTTGACCTTGACTTGAACTTGACCTTGAACTTCAACTTGAACTTGAACTTGAACTTAAACTTGAACTTGACTTGACCTTGAACTTCACTTGAACTTGACTTGACTTGACTTGAACTTGACCTTGAACTTGATTGACTTGAACTTGAACTTCAACTTGATCTTGAGTTGAACTTGAACTTGACTTGAACTTGAACTTGACCTTGACCTTGACTTTGACAACAACGGGAGACCTCGAGATTTGCTCAGAGCACCGGAGGTCCAGAAGCAGGGCCCTGTATCTCCCCTTCCCTTTGTGATCATTGCAAAGACATTCCTAGCTGATAGCGGGAGTGCCCCTGAAGAAGCAAGCAGTGGGAGTGTGTTTGACACGACTGTGTGCCTTCCTGGCCTCCTCCACAAGGGGCCTTTCCTCTCGATGTAGGCCCATGTCCCCTTGGGGAGGGTGTCATGCCTCTTTTCTCCTCACTGCCAAAGGGTGGAGCCAAGCTTGCTCTGTCAGAGGTACAAAACAGCAATTGATTGGATTTTCAAGCTCTTGCTAGGCTGCACCCTTTCAGGGCCCACTTTACTGAAACAGGTGCTCTGTGGCCCCTGGTTGGGTATGCAGGTTCACAAACAGGGTGAGATCCTGTCCAAGCCAAGAATTTTCCTGAAAGACCTAGGCTCACTAGAGCTCTCCTCCAGAGCAAAGGGGATAGAGGAGATGTATGGAGGAGTCTTTGCCTTTCCCTGTGAGTGTGGGCTACTCCCTACGGCCCCAAGCTCAGGGATAACTGCCTCTAAGAAAGGAATGGCAAGAAGCGCTATTCTTGGAGGTTGGGACAGGGAGTTCGCAGCATGTGGGGAAAGAAAGACTTCTTCGGGGAAGAAGAGGCAACCACCGGGGGGTGTGTTTGCAAGCCTCTATTTGGAAGGAACAGGTTTGCTTATACATCTCAAGACCTCCAGATCTGCTCAGAGGACTGAAGTTCCAGAGACAGGGCCATGTATCTCCCCTTCCTTTGAGATCCTTGCAAAGACATTCCTAGCAGATCGTGGGAGTGCCCATGAAGAAGCAAGCAGCGGGAGTGTGCTTGACATCACTGGCTGCCTACCTGGGCTCAGCTCCTCAAGGGGCCTTTCTCTCCTGGTAGGCCCTATGTCCCCTTTGGGAGAGGGTGGTGCCCTCTTCCCTCCACACTGCCAAAGGGTGGAGGTGGAGCAAACTCGTTCTCTCCGAGGTAAAAAAAAAAAAAAAAAAACAAATTGGATGGATTTTTAAGCTCTTGCTATGCTGCACCCCTCCAGGACCCACTCGAGCAAAACAGGTGCCTGTGGCCCCTAGGTCGGGTATGCAGGTTCACACACTGGGTGGGATCCCGTCAAAGCCAAGAATTTTCCTGACAGACCTAGGCTCACTAGAGCTCTCCTCCAGAGGAAAGGGGACAGAAAAGACGTGTGTGTGGAGGTGGCTCTGCCTTTCCAGGTCCCAATCTCAGGGATAACTGCCCCTAAGAAAGGAACTGCTGCTGCTGCTGCTGCTAAGTTGCTTCAGTCGTGTTCGACTCTGTGCGACGCCATAGACGGTAGCCCACTAGGCTCCCCGTCCCTGGGATTCTCCAGGCAAGAACAGTAAGTGGGTTGCCATTGCCTTCTCCAATGCATGAAAGTGAAAATGAAAGTGCAGTCGCTCAGTCGCGTCCGACCCTCAGCGACCCCACGGACTGCAGCCTACCAGGCTTCTCCGTCCATAGGATTTTCTGAAAGGAACTGCAAGAAGCGCTTTTCCAGGAGGCTGGGAAAGGGAGTTCGCAGGATGTGGGGAAAGAGAGCCTCCTTCGAGGAAGAATAGGCGGCCACTTGTTTTGTGTTGCAAACCTCTATTTGGAAGGAACAGGTTAGCTTATACAAAGGGAGACCTCCAGATCTGCTCAGAGGACCAAAGTTGCAGAGGCAGGTCGGTGTATTTTCCCTTCACTTTGCGATCCTTGCAAAGACATTCCTTGCTGATAGATGATTCAGCAAGGGCCTTTGAGACTGTTGTTTTCTTTCCTAGGTTCAAAGATTCCTTCAGTTCCTAATATAGATATCCTAGAAATTATCTGACATCCGTGAAAATCTGATATGTCCTGGTCAAATGCTGTCAGTTATAATTCCAGTTATCATATTAAAGCATTTCAAGTCGCAGCAGTGACCAGATTACATTGTCAATTTCTATTTAATCAGGTTTTAACCATGTCCTCTATGGTTTCACACTGATGCCTTTGCAGAAATACTGCTACTTCAAGATATATGGAATATACATTTTTTAAGCTTACCGATAATTTGTTTGTTTGTTTGTTTGTCTTCTGGTAAGCTGGTACCAGATGGAATTTAGTCTCCTCTCTAGGTTAAGAGAACAAAGTTTTCTTAGAATGCAATTTTTGATAACAGACTATGGATTTCTTTACCTTTCATTGATTTATAATTGTTTTCATCATCTGTTTTTTTACTTCGGTAAAGTAAATAAGCCTTATTTAAGATTTTGGTACATGTAGGATGGACTAAGCTTTCCCCACTCTTGCAAGTTCCCTTAACCCTTCAGATTCTTCTCGTGGGACCAAGATCTCACTTTCCTCCAGAGGGACAATCCAAGCTTTTTATTAGTTGATCTGCCCCTGACATCAGAGTCCATTTGAGCACGAGTTGGCCTATAATTTAGGCATGAAACTATGACTACATAAAGAAAAGGTGACTTTATGATTCAGGGATGGCCATGATATGCCTTGCACTTCAGAGAAAATGGGTTAAAATGATTTTTTTTTCTTCAAAACTGCACAGCCAGTTCTTTCAGCATATGCAATTGAAAACATCTAGTCATTAGGTCAGTTTTCATTCCAATCCCAAAGAAAGGCAATGACAAAGAATATTCAAGCTGCTGCACAATTGCACTCATCTCACACACTAGTAAAGTAATGCTCAAAATTCTCCAAGTTCACATGAACTGTGAACTTCCAAATGTTCAAGAGGGATTTAAAACATGCAGAGAAACCAGAGATCAAACTGCCAACATCCACTGGATCATTGAAAAAGCAAGAGAGTTCCAGAAAAAAAGACATCTATTTCTGCTTTATTGACTATGCCAAAGCCTTTGACTGTGTGGATCACAATAAACTGGGAAAAATTCTGAAAGAGATGGGAATACCAGACCACCTGACCTGTCTCTTGAGAAACCTGTATGCAGGTCAGGAAGAAACAGTTCGAACTGGACATGGAACAACAGACTGGTTCTAACTAGGAAAAGGAATATGTCAAGGCTCTATATTGTCACCCTGCTTATTTAACTTATATGCAAACTACATCATGAGAAACACTGGGCTGGAGGAAGCACATGCTGGAATCCAGATTGCTGGGAGAAATATCAATAATCTCAGATATGCAGATGACACCACCCTTATGGCAGAAAGTGAAGAAGAACTAAAGAGTCTCCAGATGAAAGTGAAAGAGGAGAGTGAAAAAGTTAGCTTAAAGCTCAGCATTCAGAAAACTAAAATCATTGCATCCAGTCTCATCACTTCATGGCAAATAGATGGGAAAACAGAGGTCAGGAGTTCCAGAGGTCAAGTGTGATTAGCCTCGAGACACCTCAGTGGAAACGGGCCTCATCTCGCCTGCAGGGGAGAACCTCCTGGATTTTACCGAGTTGCGGCAGGTGCTCTTGACTTACGACGGGGACCTCATGGACCCACTCTGGTGACCTCAGGAAAGGCCAGTCCCCATGCGAGTTGCTAGAGGGTCTGTCGCTGTTCCTCTCCGTCGATGCCAGGGCCTAAGACCTTCTGTGGAGTCGGGGCCGGAACCTGAGGATTCCTCTCCAGGGCTGACATGCATCTTGGGGTATTTCTGGATTCTCCCCAGGGGAGTCAGTTCTCGTGTCGAGTAGGGGCATGCACGTGCGCTTTCCTCCCTTGCTGTAGCAGCAGTGTCACGCTTCCCGTCGCGTGGATCAAGGGATCTGTGGCTTTCCCTCGAGGCTGTCCACGAGGCTTTCCCCAGGGCTGTCCCACGTGTCACCGTGGTGTGAGTCGATCCTCGGCATGAAAGTCGAGGCAGTGCTGGGAAAACAGGTTTCCCTGGAATGGACTGAGACATCTGGGGGACTCGTTGAATGGTGGCACGACCCTGGAGTTCCTCTCGCCTTTCCTATGGAGAGCGCCTCCACTTGAGATGCGTCGGGAACGCCGGGAATTTTTTCCCGACCAAATCCCTCCTCTCGAGCTAGGAGGCAGAAACGGGGCCCTCTGGATGAGGGCGGGGCACTCGTGCTTCCTCTCGAGTGGAGACGGGTATGTCGGGGAACTTCTTGAGTTGCAGCAAGGTTGTGAAAGACCCCTTGGAAGTTCCAGAGGTTAGATGTGATTAGCCTCGAGACGCCTCAGCGGAAATGGGCCTCGTCTCGCCTGGAGGGGAGAACCTCCTGGATTTTCTCGAGTTGCGGCAGGTGCTCTCGACTTACGACGGGGACCTCAGGACCAGACTGGTGGCTTCAAGAAAGGCCAGTCCCCATGTGCGTTGCTCGGGGCCTCTTGGGATTACTCTCCTGTCGATGCCGGGGCCTAAGACCTTGTGTGGAGTCGGTGACGGAACCTGAGGATTCCTCTCCAGTGCTGACATGGATCTTGGGGTACTTCTGGAGTCTCCCAGGGGAGTCAGTCCTCGTCTCGAGTGGGGGCATGCACGTGCGCTTTCCTCCCGAGCTGTAGCAACAGTGTCACGCTTCCCTTTGCGTGGATCATGCGATCTGTGGCTTTCCCTCGAGGCTTTCCCATGAGGCTTTCCCACGAGGCTTTCCCACAGGGCTGTCCCACGTGCCACCGTGGTGTGAGTAATCCTCCTCTTGAAAGTCGAGGCAGTGCAAGGAAAACAGGTTTCCCTCGAATGGACTGAGACATCTGGGGGACTCTGGGAAAGGTGGCACGACCTGGAGTTCCTCTCGCCTCCTGTGGAGAGCGCCTCCTCTTGAATGCGACGGGAACGCCGGGAATTCTTTCCGTCTCGCAGGGAAAGGATCCTCCTCTCGAGCTAGGAGGCGGAAACGGGGCTCCTCAGGATGTGGGGGGAACTTTCGTGCTTCCTCTCGAGTGGAGACTGGTATGTCGGGGAACTTCTTGAGTTGCAGCAGGGTGTGAAGGACCTTCTGGAGTCTCTCCAGGGGAGTCAGTCCTCGTCTCGAGTGGGGACGCACGTGCGCTTTCCTCCCGAGCTGTAGCAGCAGTGGCGCTCTTCCCTTCGCGTGGATCAAGGGATCTGTGGCTTTCAATTGAGGCTTTCCCACGAGCCTTTCCCAGGAGGCTTTCTCACAGGGCTCTCCCACCTGCCACCGTGGTATGAGTCGATCCTCGGCTGGAAAGTCGAGGCAGTGCACGGAAAACAGGTTTCCCTGGAATGGACTGAGACATCTGGGGGCTCTGGGAATGGTGGCACGACCTGGAGTTCCTCTCGCCTTTCCTGTGGAGAGCGCCTCCTCTTGAGATGCGACGGGAACGCGGGAATTCTTTCCCGACCACGCAGGGAAAGGATCCCTCCTCTCGACCTAGAAGCCGGAAACGGGGGCTACTCTGGATGTGGGCAGAACTCTCGTGCTTCCACTAGAGTGGAGACGGGTATGTCGGGGAACTTCTTGATTTGCAGCAAGGGTGTGGATGACTCTTTGGAAGTTCTAAAGGTTAGGTGTGATTAGCCTCGAGACGCCTCAGCGGAAATGGGCCTCATTTCGCCTAGACGGGGGAACCTCCTGGATTTTCTCGAGTTGCTGCTCTCGACTTATGTCGGGGACCTCAGGGACCTGCTCTGGTGGCCTCAGGAAAGGCCAGTCCCCAAGCAAGTTGCTCGGGGCCTCTAGAGATTCCTCTCCCGTCGATGCCGGGGCCTAAGACCCTGTGTGGAGTCGGTGCCGGAACCTGAGGATTGCTCTCCAGTGCTGATATCGATATTGGGGTACTTCTGGAGTCTCCCCAGGGGAGTCAGTCCTCGTCTCGAGTGGGGGCATGCACCTGCTCTTTCCTCCGAGCTGTAGCAGCAGTGTCACGCTTCCCGTCGCGTGGATCATGGGATCAGCGACTTTCCCTCGAGGCTTTCCCATGAGGCTTTCCAAGAGGCTTACCCACAGGGCTGTTCCACGTGCCACCGTGGTGTGAGTCGATCCTCGGTTTGAAAGTCGAGGCAGTGCAGGGAAAACAGCTTACCCTGGCATGGACTGAGACATTTGCGGGACACTGGGAATGGTCGCACTACCCTGGAGTTCCTCTCGCCTTTCCTGTGGGAGTGCCTCCTCTTTAGATGCGACGGGAACGCCGGGAATTCTTTCCCGATCACGCAGGGAAAGGATCCCTCCTCTCCAGCTATGAGGCGGAATCGGGGCTCCTCTGGATGTGGGCGGGACTCTGGTGCTTCCTCTCGAGTGGAGACGGGTATGTCGGGGAACTTCTTGAGTTGCAGCAAGGGTGTGAAGGACCCTTTGGAAGTTCCAGGTGTTAGATGTGTTTAGCCTCGAGACGCCTCAGCGGAAATGGGCCTCATCTCGCCTGGAGGGGAGAACCTCCTGGATTTTGTCGAGTTTCGGCAGGTGCTCTCGACCTACGACGGGGACCTCAGGGACCCGCTCTGCTGGCCTCAGGAAAGGCCAGTCCCCATCCGAGTTGCTCGCGGGCCTCTCGGGATTCCTCTCCCGTCGATGCCGGGGCCTAAGATCTTTTGTGGAGTGGGTGCCGGAACCTGAGGATTCCTCTCCAGTGCTGACATGGATCTTGGGTACTTCTGGAGTCTCCCCAGGGGAGTCAGTCCTCGTGTCGAGTGGGGGCATGCACGTGCGCTTTCCTCCCGAGCTGTAGCAGCAGTGACGCGCTTCCCTTCGCGTGGATCAAGGGATCTGTGGCTTTCCCTCGAGGCTTTCCCACTAGGCTTTCCCACAGGGCTGTCCCACGTGCCACCGTGGTGTGAGTCGATCCTCGGCTTGAAAGTCGAGGCAGTGCAGGGAAAACAGGTTTCCCTGGAATGGACTGAGACATCTGGGCGACTCGGAATGGTGGCACGACCCTGGAGTCCTCTCCTTTCCTGTGGAGAGCACCTCCTTTTGAGATGCGACGGAAACGCTTGGAATTCTTTCCGACCACGCAGGGAAAGGAACCCTCCTCTCGAGCTAGGAGGGGAAACGGGGTTCCTCTGGATGTGGGCGGGACTCTCGTGCTTCCTCTCGAGTGGAGACGAGTATGTCGGGGAACTTCTTGATTTGCAGCAAGGGTGTGAAGGACCCTTTGGAAGTTCCAGGTGTTAGATGTGTTTAGCCTCGAGACACCTCAGCGGAAATGGGCCTCATCTCGCCTGGAGGGGAGAACCTCCTGGATTTTCTCGATTTATGGCAGGTGCTCTCGACTTACGATGGGGACCTCAGGGACCCGCTCTGGTGGCCTCAGGAAAGGCCAGTCCCATGCGAGTTGCTCGGGGCCTCTCGGGATTCCTCTCCCGTCGATGCTGGGGCCTAAGACCTTGTGTGGAGTCGGTGCCGGAACTTGAGCATTCCTCTCCAGTGCTGACATGGATTTTGGGGTACTTCTGGAGTCTCTCCAGTGGAGTCAGTCCTCGTCTTGAGTGGGGGGCATGCACATGCGCTTTCCTCCCGAGCTGTAGCAGCGGTGTTACGCTTCCTTCGCGTGGATCAAGGGATCTGTGGCTTTCCCTCGAGGCTTTCCACGAGGCTTTCACACGAGGCGTTCCCACGAGGCTTTCCCAAAGGGCTGTCCTACATGCCACCGTGGTGTGAGTCGATCCTCGGCGTGAAAGTCGAACCAGTGCAGGGAAAACAGGAACCTCCTTCCCCACAGTAGGTGGTACACTGTCCCTTGGGTGGGTATCTCCAGGGCACTCGCGCTGGTGGTTTGCCCGCGGAGGTGCGGGCCTCAGGCTCCATGTGAGAAAAGCCCCAAATGGCATTAGCTGCCAGTCCAGACGCTGGCCCCTCAGGTCTCTGGCCGGAGCCTTGGGCTCCAGGCAACTCAAAGCCCTCGGTGTTGGCACTCTGTGACTGCTGTAGTGAAAGGACGCCAAGAGCCCACGGAGGAGTTGGGGAGGGGGCATGGGGGAAACGGAGGCGAGGACAGCGAGGGATCTAGGTGGAGGCGCTGGAGAGAGCGTCTGGTGTCCCGGAATGCCTCGGAGGAGCCAGCGGGGGACAGTCGAGGCCCAGGGACCTGTGGAATGTGAAAAGGCGGGAAATCCCAGAGCAAGGCAGGCTGGGAAAGGGGGGCATTGGTGGCCAATTCAAAGGGACCTTGGGGCGTTTCCTGGGCGGTAAGCTCCCTTGGCACTGCTGAGGGCCCCTGATTGATCCACCGGGGTTGATCCCACCCCCCGCTGCGAGGGAGGGCCACAAACCAAAGCCCGCGAACTGCCCGCCCACCCCAACGGGGATCGTGGCGGTCCAGGGCACAGCTGTGCCCGGGAAAAGCCCACTCGCTCCACGGGACTCCGTCCAGGGTCTCTGCTTGGAACGAGGCCAGGGGCAGCCCCCTCCATCTACCCACCCAAACCCTATTGACGTCAATGGTGGCGGAGACGCCTCCCGTTCTCCAGAGTCCTAAGCTGCTGGGTCCCCGCCCACTCGGCCAGCAGTCTGCAGCGTGCCCGTGTGCCTCTCCCCACCATGGCTTCGTCAGACTCCTCCAGCACCTCAAGCGGTACGTTTGCCCTCGGTCCCTGTGGTCGGATCACATCTCAGGGGATTTGCGGGTGGCCTGGGCAAGGGCTCTCGGCCAATGTGTTGACCCCCCTCCCACCCGAGAACGGCGGGACCATCGGCCAGGCCCGGGGTTCCGAGGCGTCAGGTGTGCCCAAAGTTGGAGGGCGTGGCATCGTTCGTTCATCTTGCTCCTTTGGCACACACATGGCTTCTCCGTTCTCTTTTCTGGGAAGGCAGTGTTGTTTCAGGGTGCGTCTGCAGGGGGGCGGGGCCGGGGTTGCGGGGTGGTGGGAGGGTGCTTGTGCTGTGCTGGCATGAGGCCCTTTATCCTCACATCTTCCTGTGGGAATGGGAGTCGGGAGCTCTGTGGCCTTGCTGCCTTCACTGGCTTCCTCTGCACAGGGCCTAGTGGCTTCTGCCTTTTGTCAGGCATTACGGAGTTTGGGCTTCGCTTTGGTGGCCTTGGCCTTTGCCTTGGCCTGGGCCTTGGCCTGCCCTTGGCGGTGCCTTGCCTTGCCTTGGTCTTGGGCTTGGCCTTGCCCTGCCCTTGAACTTGAACTTGACCTTGACTTGAACTTGACCTTGACCTTGACTTTGAACTTGAAATTGGCTTGACCTTGACCTTGAACTTGAACTTGACCTTCACCTTGAAATTGAACTTCAACTTGAACTTGAAGTTGAACTGACTTTGAACTTGAACTTGAACTTGACGTTGAACTTGAACTTGAACTTGATCTTGACCTTGTACTTGAACTTGAACTTGACCTTGAACTTCAACTTGAACTTGAACTTGACCTTGACCTTGACCTTGACTTGAACTTCAACTTGAACTTGAACTTCACTTGAACTTGACTTACCTTGACTGACTTGAACTTCAACTTTGAACTTGAACTTCAACTTGAACTTGAACTTGACCTTGACCTTGAACTTGAACTGACCTTGACCTTGAACTTCAACTTGAATTTGACCCTTTGACCTTGAACTTCAACTTGATCTTGAACTTGACCTTGAACTTGAACTTGACCTTGACCTTGACCAACAACGGGAGACCTCGAGATTTGCTCAGAGCACCGGAGGTCTGAAGCAGGGCCCTGTATCTCCCCTTCCCTTTGTGATCATTGCAAAGACATTCCTAGCTGATAGCGGGTGTGCCCTGAAGAAGCAAGCAGTGGGAGTGTGTTTGACACGACTGTGTGCCTTCCTGGCCTCATCTCCACAAGGGGCCTTTCCTCTCGAATAGGCCCCATGTCCCCTTGGGGAGGGTGTCATGCCTCTTTTCTCCTCACTGCCAAAGGGTGGAGCCAAGCTCGCTCTGTCAGAGGTACAAAAACAGCAATTGAATGGATTTTCAAGCTCTTGCTAGGCTGCACCCTTTCAGGGCCCACTTTACTGAAACAGGTGCTCTGTGCCCCTGGTTGGATATGCAGGTTCACAAACAGGGAGAGATCCTGTCCAAGCCAAGAATTTTCCTGAAAGACCTAGGCTCACTAGAGCTCTCCTCCAGAGCAAATGGGATAGAGGAGATGTATGGAGGAGTCTTTGCCTTTCCCTGTGAGTGTGGGGCTACTCCCTACGGCCCAAGCTCAGGGATAACTGCCTCTAAGAAAGGAATGGCAAGAAGCGCTATTCTTGGAGGTTGGGACAGGGAGTTCGCAGCATGTGGGGAAAGAAAGACTTCTTCGGGGAAGAAGAGGCAACCACCGGGGTGTGTTTGCAAGCCTCTATTTGGAAGGAACAGGTTTGCTTATACAACTCAAGACCTCCAGATCTGCTCAGAGGACTGAAGTTCCAGAGACAGGGCCATGTATCTCCCCTTCCCTTTGAGATCCTTGCAAAGACATTCTAGCAGATCATGGGAGTGCCCATGAAGAAGCAAGCAGCGGGAGTGTGCTTGACATCACTGGCTGCCTACCTGGGCTCAGGTTCTCAAGGGGCCTTTCTCTCCTGGTAGGCCCTATGTCCCCTTTGGAGAGGGTGGTGCCCTCTTCCTCCACACTGCCAAAGGGTGGAGGTGGAGCAAACTCGTTCTCTCCGAGGTAAAAAAAAAAAGACAAATTGGATGGATTTTTAAGCTCTTGCTATGCTGCACCCTCCAGGACCCACTCGAGCAAAACAGGTGCCCTGTGGCCCTAGGTCGGGTATGCAGGTTCACACACTGGGTGGATCCCGTCAAAGCCAAGAATTTTCCTGACAGACCTAGGCTCACTAGAGCTCTCCTCCAGAGGAAAGGGGACAGAAAAGACGTGTGTGTGGAGGTGGCTCTGCCTTTCCAGGTCCCAATCTCAGGGATAACTGCCCCTAAGAAAGGAACTGCTGCTGCTGCTGCTGCTAAGTTGCTTCAGTCGTGTTCGACTCTGTGCGACGCCATAGACGGTAGCCCACTAGGCTCCCCGTCCCTGGATTCTCCAGGCAAGAACAGTAAGTGGGTTGCATTGCCTTCTCCAATGCATGAAAGTGAAAATGAAAGTGCAGTCGCTCAGTCGCGTCGACCCTCAGCGACCCCACGGACTGCAGCCTACCAGGCTTCTCCGTCCATAGGATTTTCTGAAAGGAACTGCAAGAAGCGCTTTTCCTGGAGGCTGGGAAAAGGAGTTCGCCAGGATGTGGGAAAGAGATCCTCCTTCGAGGAAGAATAGGCGGCCACTTGTTTTGTGTTGGCAAACCTCATTTGGAAGGAACAGGTTAGCTTATACAAAGGGAGACCTCCAGATCTGCTCAGAGGACCGAAGTTGCAGAGGCAGGTCGTGTAATTCCCTTCATTTTGCGATCCTTGCAAAGACATTCCTTGCTGATAGATATTCAGCAAGGGCCTTTGAGACTGTTGTTTTCTTTCCTAGGTTCAAAGATTCCTTCAGTTCCTAATATAGATATCCTAGAAATTATCTGACATCCGTGAAAATCTGATATGTCCTGGTCAAATGCTGTCAGTTATAATTTCAGTTATCATATGAAAGCATTTCAAGTCGCAGCAGTGACCAGATTACATTGTCAATTTCTATTTAATCAGGTTTTAACCATGTCTTCTATGATTTCACACTGATGCTTTGCAGAAATACTGCTACTTCAAGATATATGGAATATACATTTTTAAGCTTACCGATAATTTGTTTGTTTGTTTGTTTGTCTTCTGGTAAGCTGGTACCAGATGGAATTTAGTCTCCTCTCTAGGTTAAGAGAACAAAGTTTTCTTAGAATGCAATTTTTGATAACAGACTATGAGTTTCTTTACTTTCATTGATTTATAATTGTTTTCATCATCTGTTTTTTTACTTCGGTAAAGTAAATAAGCCTTATTTAAGATTTTGGTACATGTAGGATGGACTAAGCTTTCCCCACTCTTGCAAGTTCCTTAACCCTTCAGATTCTTCTCGTGGGACAAAGATCTCACTTTCCTCCAGAGGGACAATCCAAGCTTTTTTATTAGTTGATCTGCCCCTGACATCAGAGTCAATTTGAGCATGAGTTGGCCTATAATTTAGGCATGAAACTATGACTACATAAAGAAAAGGTGACTTTATGATTCAGGGATGGCCATGATATGCCTTGCACTTCAGAGAAAATGGGTTAAAATGATTTTTTTTCTTCAAAACTGCAAGCCAGTTCTTTCAGCATATGCAATTGAAAACATCTAGTCATTAGGTCAGTTTTCATTCCAATCCAAAGAAAGGCAATGACAAAAGAATATTCAAGCTGCTGCACAATTGCACTCATCTCACACACTAGTAAAGTAATGCTCAAAATTCTCCAAGTTCACATGAACTGTGAACTTCCAAATGTTCAAGAGGGATTTAAAACATGCAGAGAAACCAAGAGATAAACTGCCAACATCCACTGGATCATTGAAAAAGCAAGAGAGTTCAAGAAAAAAAGACATCTATTTCTGCTTTATTGACTATGCCAAAGCCTTTGACTGTGTGGATCACAATAAACTGGGAAAAATTCTGAAAGAGATGGGAATACCAGACCACCTGACCTGTCTCTTGAGAAACCTGTATGCAGGTCAGGAAGAAACAGTTCGAACTGGACATGGAACACAGACTGGTTCTAAATAGGAAAAGGA
>NW_017212926.1:0-16113 GCF_001704415.2 Capra hircus | reverse complement strand
GGCTGTGTGTCTCACTGCACTTTCAAGCATTGCAGACACATTCCTAGGTTGGAGGCAGTGCTTCCATGAGAAGGAGTGTGTCTGAGCGGGCTGAGTGCCATGCTAGGGTCACCTAGTCGAGGGCACCTTGCACATCCAATGGGCCCCAGGCGAGTAGCTATGGACCGGCCCTTCGGTTGAGACATCCCAAAGCAGGGAACAAAGCTAGCTCTGTCAGAAGGAGGAAAACAGCAATGGATGGATTTTCAAGCAGTTGCTAAGTCACACCACGTTAGGCTCCCGGGAAAGAAATGCGAATTTTGGCCTCTAGGCCAGTATCCAGATGTGTGCACAGGATATTTTCCCCACAGGATTCAAGAATGTTCCAGACAGACCTAAGCTCACTAGCTCTCTCCTGCAGAGGAAATGAAATATTGTTGCTGAACCACGAAAAGATGCTGGGATTCTTGGCTTATGGAGGAGAAGAATTCAATCCAGGCCCAAGACGAGGCTTGATTGCTCAGAGCTTTTGTGCAATAGAGTTTTATTAAAGGAGAAAGGAGATAGAGAAAGCTTCTGACAGAGACATCACAAGGGGCAGAAAGCGTACCCCTTGCTAGTGTTAGTAATGGAGTTATATACTCTCCAATAAGTTATGACAACGAACAAAAGAATGTCTGGAGGTTGTAAAGACTCACTAGACCTACTCCCATAATTTACATTTTAAGATAACAGGATTAGCCAGAAGGTTTTTTCCAGAGACCGTCCTCAAGAAGGATGCATGATTGTTATATAATCCTAAGGAATGTAGAGGAAAAACAGTTTGTCCTTCCTTCCTCCTTGAGAATTCTAGACCCCTCTCTCCTTGGGGACCCTTGAACTTCTTAGAAACCTGCCTTGGCAATGACTCTCTCAGAAAACATGATTGAACAGCCGTTTGGAGCTTCCTTTGACTTTCCCTGGGAGGGAGGGAGCCCTCCCTGAGCACAGGGCCTCAGGGGCCATGGCCAATGAAAAATAATCTCCCAGCAAGTGCTTTTCAGCCCTGTGTGACTCTCAGCCCACAGGAGGCTGAGAAAACTCTCTTCCTTGGAGGAAGGAAAGGCAGCCCAAGAGTGTGTTTTCAGGCCTGTATCTTGCAGCAAGTGTTTGGCTTGTTAGACAGAAGACCTGCAGGCCTGTTCCAACAGACTCAATGCCAGAATCAGGGCCTTGTGTCTCCCTGCAGTTTCCTGGCCTTGCAAACACATTCCTAGGTGAGAGCAGTCCTGCCCATGGGGAAGCAGGCTGCGGGAGTGTGTCTGAGGGGGCCAGGTGTCATGCTGGGGTCACCTGGTCGAGGGCACCTTGCACCTCCAATGGACCCCAGGCAAGGAGTTGCAGGCCACCACCTTGCTTCTGAAAATCCCCAAAATGGGGAGCAAAGCTCGCTCTGTCAGAGGGAAGAAAACAGCAACAGGATGGATTTTCAAGCCAGTTGCTAGGCTGTACTGCGTTAGGGCTCCAAGGAAGGAAAATGCGAATTTTAGCCCCTACGACTGGTATCCAGGTGGGCTCCCAGGATGATTTCCCCGCAGGATCCAAGAACGTTCCAGACAGACCTGGGCTCACTAGCTCCCTCCTGCAGAGGAAACATGAGAGAACAGCTGTTTGGAGGTTGCTTTGACTTCCCCTGGGAGGGTAGGATCCCTCCCTGGGTGCAGGGCCTCAGGGGCCATTGCCGCTGAGAAATGCCCTCGAAGCCAGACCTTTGCAGCCTTGTATGACTCAGCACGGAGGAGACTGGAAAAGCTCTCTTCCTTGGAGGAAGGAAAAGGCAGCCCCAGAGAGTGTGTTTTCACACCTGTATCTTGCAGCAAGTGTTTGGCGTCTCAGACGTCAGACCTCCAGGCCTGCTCCAACGGCCTCAGTTCCAGAGTCAGGGCCGTGTGTCTCCCTGCATTTTCTGAGCCTTGGGAACACATTCCTAGGTCAGAACAGTCCTGCCCATGGGGAAGGAGGCTGCGGGAGTGTGTCTGAGGGGGTCGGGTGCCATGCTGGGGTCCAATAGACCCGGTACCTCCAATAGACCCCAGGACAACAGCGGTGGGGGCTCCCCCTGGCTTCCGAAATGCCAAAGCGAGAAGCAAAGCTAGCTCTATCAGAAGGAAGAAAAGAGCAATCGGATGGATGTTCAGGCTGTTGCTGGGCCGCACCACTTCAGGGTCCCCCCCGAGAGGAACAGGCGCCCTGTGGCCCCTAGGTCCGATATGCAGGTTAACACACAGGGTGTGTCCCCATAGGAGCCAAGAATTTTCCTGACAGACCTAGGCTCACTAGAGCTCTCCTACAGGGCAAAAGGGGTAGAACAGACTGTGGATGTGACTCTGCCTTTCCCAGCGAGCATGGGGCCCTCCCTACGGCCCTGGGCTCCAGGGAAAATTGTCCTTGAAAAATGACCTCCAAGAAGCGCTTTTCCAGCAGGCTGGGATGCAGAGTTCACAGGATGCGGGGGAAAGTGATCGTCCTTCAGGGAAGAAGAGGCAGCCACCCAGTGTGTGTTTGCAAGCCTGTATTTGGAAGAAACTGGTTAGCTCCTTCAAGGGGAGACCTCCAGGTCTGCTCAGAGGACCGAAATTCCAGAGGCAGCACCATGCATCTCCCCTGTCCTTTCTGAGCCTTGGAAAGACATGCCTAGCTTATAGCGGTATTGCTCATGAAGAAGCAGGATGCAGGAATGTGTCAGACATGACTGGGTGCCTTCCTGGGTTCAGCTCCGTGAGGGGCCTTTCCACTCAAAGTAGGTCCCATGCCTCCTTGGGGAGGAAGTGGGGCCCGCTTGCCTCCAAATTGCCAAAGGCTGGAACAAAGCTAGTTCTATCAGAGGTAAGAAAAGAGCAATTGGATGGATGTGGAAGCTGTTGCTGGGCCGCACTGCTTCAGGCCCCCCACCCCTCCGCCCCCGAGAGAAACAGGCACCCTGTGGCCCCTAGGTCCTGGATGCAGTTTCACACATAGAATGTGTCCCCATAGGAGCCAAGAATTTTCCTGACAGACCTAGGCTCACTAGAGCTCTCCTACAGAGCAAAGGGGATGGGACAGATGTGTGGCTGTGGCTCTGCCTTTCCCTGGGAGTGTGGAGCCGCTCCCTATGGCCCCGGGCTCCAGGGGAAGTTGCCCCTGAATAATGACCTCCAAGAAGCGCTTTTCCAACTGGCTGAGACGTGGAGTTCTCAGGATGCAGGGAAAGCGAGTGTCCTTCGGGGAAGCAAAGGCAGTCACCTGTTATCATGACTTACTAGAATAGTAGGTACCTTCTCCGGTTGGGCAGAGGCCTTCCCTACCTGATCTGAAAAAGAAAATGAAGTAGCTCGCTGATTTGAGAAATAATTCCCAGACTTGGGTTTCCAACCAGTATAGAATCCGACAATGGCCCTGTCTTTGTAGCCGCGTTAATTAACAGGTATGTGAAGCTCTAAATATCAGTGGAAATTACATACAGCATATAGGCCCCAGTGTTCTGGAATGGTGGAAAGAAACAACCAAACTCTTGAAGAGACACTTTCAAAATGGATCATAGAGACTGACTGTACGTGGATGGGCTTGCTTCCGGCAGACTTACTCATATTACGGGTAACCACACGTTCCCACAGTTGTTGTCCTTATGAAATTTTCTATGGGAGACCCCCTCCCACAGTGAGGCAGGTGTTAGCAGATTTGCCACAAGTAAGGGGGTGGGATTTCACAGCAGATGGAACAATTAGGTAAGGTAATAAATCAGGTAACTAAGTTTGTATAAAAAAGAATATCATTCCCCCTTGAGGAACAGATTCATGAATTTGTGCTCAGTGATCAGGTGTGGCTCAATGACTGGAAACACAATTCCTTGGCCTGACATCGGAAAGGTCCTTATACTGTTGTTTTAGCCACAATTCTGAAAGAGATGGGAATACCAGACCACCTAACCTGCCTCTTGAGAAATCTGGATGAAGGTCAGGAAGCAACAGTTAGAGCAGGACATGGAACAACAGACTGGTTCCAAAAAGGAAAAGGAGTATGTCAAGGCTGTATATTGTCACCCTGTTTATTTAACTTCTATGCAGAGTACATCATGAAAAATGCTGGGATGGAAGATACATAAGCTGGAATCAAGATTGCCGGTAGAAATATCAATCAACTTAGATATGCAGATGACACCACCATTATGGCAGAACGTGAAGAGGAACGGGTATGTCGGGGAACTTCTTGAGTTGCAGCAAGGGTGTGAAGGACCCATTGGAAGTTCCAGAGGTTAGGTGTGGTTAGTCTCGAGATGCCCTCAGCGGAAATGGGCCTCATGTCGCCTGGAATGGAGAGGCTCCTGGATATTCCCGAGTTTCAGCAGGTGCTCTCGAGTTACGACGGGGATTCAGGGACCCGCTCTGGCGGCCGCAGGAAAGGCCAGTTATCATGCGTGTTGCTAGGGGGCCTCTCGTGATTCCTCTCCCGTCGATGCCGGGGCCTAAGACCTTGTGTGGAGTCGGGGCCGGAAGCTGAGGATTCCCCTCCAGTGCTGACATGGATCTTGGGGTACTTCTGGAGTCTCCCCAGGGGAGTCAGTCCTCGTCTCGAGTGGGGGCATGCACGTGCGCTTTCCTCCCGAGATGTAGCAGCAGTGTCATGCTTCCCTTCGCGGGGATCAAGGGATCTGTGGCTTTCCCTCGAGGCTTTCCCACCAGGCTTTCCCACGAGGCTTTCCCACAGGGCTGTCCCACGTGCCACCGTGGTGTGAGTCGATCCTCGGCTTGAAAGTCGAGGCAGTGCAGGGAAAACAGATTTCCCTGGAATGGACTGAGACATCTGGGGCACTCAGGGAATGGTGGCACGACCCTGGAGATCCTCTCGCCTTTCCGGCGGAGAGGGCCTCCTCTTGAGATGCGACGGGAACACCGGGAATTCTTTTCCGACAACGCAGGGAAAGGATCCCTCCTCTCGAGCTAGGAGGCGGAAACGGGGCTCCTCTGGATGTGGGCGGGACTCTCGTGCTTCCTCTCGAGTGAAGACGGGTATGTCAGGGAACTTCTTGAGTTGCAGCAAGGGTGTGAAGGACCCTTTGGAAGTTCCATAGGTTAGGTGTGATTAGCCTCGAGACGCCTCTGGGAAATGGGCCTCATCTCGCCTGGAGGGGAGTACCTCCTGAATTTTCTCGAGTTGTGGCAGGCGCTCTAGACTTACGACGGGGACTTCAGGAACCCGCTCTGGTGGCCTCAGGAAAGGCCAGTCCCCATGCGAGTTGCTCGGGGGCCTCTTGTGATTCCCCTCCCGTTAATGCCGGGACCTAAGGTCTTGTGTGGAGTTGGTGCCGGAACGTGAGGATTCCTCTCCAGTGCTGACATGGATCTTTGGGTAATTCTGGAGTCTCCCCAGGGGAGTCAGTCCTCATCTTGAGTGGGGGCATGCACGTGCGCTGTCCTCCCGAGCTGTAGCAGCAGTGTCACGATTCCCTTTGCGTGGATCAAGAGATCTGTGGCTTTCCCTCGAGGCTTTCCCACGAGGCTTTCCCACGTGGCTTTCCCACAAGGCTGTCCCAGGAGCCACCATGGTGTGAGTCGATCCTCGGCTTGAAAGTCGAGGCAGTGCAGGGAAAACAGGTTTCCCTGGAATGGACTGAGACATCTGTGGGACTCAGGTAATGGTGGACGACCCTGGAGATCCTCTCGCCTTTCCGGCGGAGAGGGCCTCCTCTTGAGATGCGACGGGAACGCCTGGAATTCTTTCCCGACCACGCAGGGAAAGGATCCCTCCTCTCGAGCTAGGAGGCGGACACGGGGCTCATCTGGATGTGGGCAGAACTCTCGTGCTTCCTCTCGAGTGGAGACGGGTATGTCGGGGAACTTCTTGAGTTGCAGCAAGGGTGTGAAGGACCCTTTGGAAGTTCCAGAGGTTAGGTGTGATTAGCCTCGAGACGCCTCAGCGGAAACGGGCCTCATCTCGCCTGGAGGGGAGAACCTCCTGGATTTTCTCGAGTTGTGGCAGGTGCTCTCGACTTACGACGAGGACCTCAGGGACCCGCTCTGGTGGCCTCAGGAAAGGCCATGCCCGATGCGAGTTGTTCGGGGTCCTCTCGGGATTCCTCTCCCGACGATGCCGGGGCCTAAGATCTTGTGTGGAGTCGGTGCCGGTCATGAGCATTCCTCTCCAGTGCTGACATGGATCCTGGGCTTCTTCTGGAGTCTCCCCAGGGGAGTCAGTCCTCGTCTCGAGTGGGGGCATGCACGTGCGCTTTCCTTCCGAGCTGTAGCAGCAGTGTCACGCCTCCCTTCGCGAGGATCAAGGGATCAGGGGCTTTCCCTCGAGGCTTTCCCACGAGGCTTTCCCACGAGGCTTTCCCACAGGGCTGTCCCAAGTGCCACCGTGGTGTGAGTCGATCCTCGGCTTGAAAGTCGAGGCAGTGCAGGGAAAACAGGTTTCCCTTGAATGGACTGACACATCTGGGGGACTCTGGGAATGGTGGCACGTCCCTGGAGTTCCTCTCGCCTTTCCTGTGAAGAGCGCCTCCTCTTGAGATGCGACGGGAACGCCGGGAATTCTTTCCCGACCACGCAGGGAAAGGATCCCTCCTCTCGAGCTAGGAGGCGGAAACGGGGCTCCTCTGGATGTGGGCAGGACTCTCGTGCTTCCTCTCGAGTGGAAACGGGTATGTCGGGGTACTTGTTGAGTTGCAACAATGGTGTGAAGGACCCTTTGTAGGTTCCAGAGTTTAGGTGTTATAAGCCTGGAGACGCCTCAGCGGAATTGGATCTCATCTCGCCCGGATGGGAGAACCTCCTGGATTTTCTCGTGTTGGGGCAGCTGTTCTCGACTTACGACGGGGACCTCAGGGACCCGCTCTGGTGGCCTCAGGAAAGGCCAGTCCCCATGCGAGTTGCTCGGGGGACTCTCGGGGGCCTCTAAGGTTTCCTCTCCCGTCGATGCTGGGGCCTAAAACCTTGTGTGGAGTCAGTGCCGGAACCTGAGGATTCCTCTCCAGTGCTGACATGGATCTTGGGGTACTTCTGGAGTCTCCCCAGGGTAGTCAGTCCTCGTCTCGAGTGGGGGCATGCACGTGCGATTTCCTCCTGAGCTGTAGCCGCAGTGTCACCCTTTCCTTCACGTGGAACAAGGGATCTGTGGCATTCCCTCGAGGCTTTCCCACGAGGCTTTCCCACGAGGCTTTCCCACAGGGCTGTCCCACGTGCCACCGTGGTGTGAGTCTATCCTCGGCTTGAAAGTCAAAACAGTGCAGAGAAAACAGGTTTCCCTGGAATGGACTGAGACATCTGGGGAACTCTGGGAATGCTGGCATGACCCCGGAGTTCCTCTCGCCTTTCCTGTGGAGAGCGCCTCCTCTTGAGATGCGACGGGAACGCCGGGAATTCTTTCTCGAGCACGCAGGGAAAGGATCCCTCCTCTCGAGCTAGGAGGTGGAAACGGGGCTCCTCTGGATGTGGTCGGGACTCTCGTGCTTCCTCTCGAGTGGAGACGGGTATGTCAGGGAACTTCTTGAGTTGCAGCAAAGGTGTGAAGGATCCTTTGGAAGTTTCAGAGGTCAGGTGTGATTAGCCTCAGGACGCCTCAGCAGAAATGGGCCTCATCTCGCCTGGAGGGGAGAACCTCCTGTATTTTCTCGAGTTGCGGCAGGTGCTCTCGACTTACGACGGGGACCTCAGGGACCCGCTCTAGTGGCCTCAGGAAAGGCCAGTCCCCATGCGAGTTGCTCGGGGGCCTCTCAGGATTCCTCTCCCGTCGATGCCGGGGCCTAAGATCTTGTGTGGAGTCGGTGCCGGAACCTGAGGATTCCTCTCCAGTGCTGACATGGATCTTGGGGTACTTCTGGAGTCTCCCCAGGGGAGTCAGTCCTCGTCTCGAGTGGGGGCATGCACGTGCGCTTTCCTCCCGAGCTGCAGCAGCAGTGTCACGCTTCCCTTCGCGTGGATCAAGGGATCTGTGGCTTTCCCTCGAAGCTTTCCCACGAGGCTTTCCCATGAGGCTTTCCCACGAGACTTTCCCACGAGGCTTTCCCACCAGGCTTTCCCACAGGGCTGTCCCACGTGCCACCGAGGTGTGAGTCGATCCTTGGCTTGAAAGTCGAGGCAGTGCAGGGAAAACAGGTTTCCCAGGAATGGACTGAGACGTCTGGAAGACTCTGGGAATGGTGGCACGACCCTGGAGTTCCTCTCTCCTTTCCTGTGGAGAGCGCCTCCAATTGAGATGCGACGGGAACGCCGGGAATTCTTTCCCGACCACGCAGGGAAAGATCCCTCCTCTCGAGCTATGAGGCGGAAACGGGGCTCCTCTGGATGTGGCGGGACTCTCGTGCTTCCTCTCGAGTGGAGACGGGTACGTCGGGGAACTTCTTGAGTTGCAGCAATGGTGTGAAGGACCCTTTGGAAGTTCCAGAGGTTAGGTGTAATTAGCCTGGGGACGCCTCAGAGGAAATGGGCCTCATCTCCCCTGGAGGGGAGAACCTCCTGCATTTTCTCGAGCTTGGTGCAGGTGCTCTCGACTTAAGACGGGGACCTCAGGGACCCGCTCTGGTGGCCTCAGGTAAGGCCAGTCCCCATGCGAGTTGCTCGGGGCCTCTCGGGATTTCTCTCCCGTCGATGCCGGGGTCTAAGACCTTGTGTGGAGTCGGTGCCGGAACCTGAGGATTCCTCTCCAGTGCTGACATAGATCTTGGGGTACTTCTGGAGTCTCCCCAGGGGAGTCAGTCCTCATCTCGAGTGGAGGCATGCACGTGCGCTTTCCTCCCAAGCTGTAGCAGCAGTGTCACGCTTCTCTTTGCATGGATCAAGGGATCTGTGGCTTTCCCTCGAGGATTTCCCTAAGGGCTGTGCCAAGTGCCACCGTGGTGTGAGTGGATCCTCGTCCTGAAAGTCGAGGCAGTGTAGGGAAACAGGTTTCCCTGGAATGGACTGAGACATCTGGGGGACTCTGGGAATGGGTGCACGAATCTGGAGTTCCTCTCGCCTTTCCTGTGGATAGCGCCTCCTCTTGAGATGAGTCGGGAACTCCGGGAATACTTGACCGTCCACTCAGTGAAAGGATCCCTCCTCTCGAGCTAGGAGGCAGTAACGGGGCTACTCTGGATGTGGGCGGGACTCTCCTGCTTCCTCTCGAGTGGAGAGGTGTATTTCGGGGAACTTCTTGAGTTGCAGCTAGGGTTTGAAGGCCCGTTTGTTAGTTCCAGACGCTTGTTGAATAGCCTCGAGACGCGTCATCGGATATGGGCCACATCTCGCCTGGAGGGGAGAACCTCCTGGATTTTTCTCGAGTTGCAGCAGGAGCTCTCGACTTACGACTTGGACCTCAGAGACCCGCTCTGTTGCCTCATGAAAGGCCAGTCCCCATGCAAGTTGCTCGGGGCACTCTCCACAGGAAACGAGAGAGGAACTCCAGTGTCGTGCCACCATTCCCAGAGTCCCACAGATGTCTCAGTCCATTCAAGGAAACCTGTTTTCCTTGCACTGCCTTGACTTTCAAGCCTAGGATCGACTCACACCACGGTGGCACGTGGGACAGCCCACTGGGAAAGCCTCGTGGGAAAGCGTCGTGGAAAGCCTCGAGGGAAAGCCACAGATCCCTTGATCCACGCGAAGGGAAGCATGACACTGCTAGGGACCCACTCCCCTGGGGAGTCACTCTGGTGGCCTCAGGAAAGGCCAGTCCCCATGCGAGTTGCTCGGGGGCCTCTCGGGATTCCTCTCTCGTCAATGCCGGGCCTAAGATCTTGTGTGGAGTCGGTGCCGGAACCTGAGGATTTCTGTCCAGTGCTGACATGGATCCTGGGGTACTTCTGGAGTCTCCCCAGGGGAGTCAGTCCTCGTCCGAGTGGGGCATGCACGTGCGCTTTCCTCCAGAGCTGTAGCAGCAGAGTCTCGCTTCCCTTCGCGTGGATCAAGGGATCTGTGGCTTTCCCTCGAGCTTTACCACGAGGCTTTCCCACGGGGCTTTCCCATAGGGCTGTCCCACGTGCCACCGTGGTGTGAGTCGATGCTCGGCTTGAAAGTCGAGGCAGTGCAGGGAAACACAGTTTCCCTGGAATGGACTGAGACATCTGTGGGACTCAGGTAATGGTGTCACGACCCTGGAGTTCCCTCGTCTTTCCTGTCGAGAAGCGCCTCCTCTTGAGATGCGACAGGAACGCCGGGAATTCTTTCCCGAACACGCAGGGAAAGGATCCCTCCTCTCGAGCTAGGAGGCGGAAACGGGGCTCCTCTGGATGTGGGCGGGACTCTCGGCTTCCTCTCGAGTGGAGACGGGTATGTCGGGGAACTTCTTTTAGTTGCAGCTAAGGGTGTGAAGGACCCTTTGGTAAGTTCCAGAGGTTAGGTGTGATAGGCCTCGAGAACGCCTCAGTCGGAAATGGGCCTCATCTCGCCTGGAAAGGAGAACCTCTAGGATTTTCTCGAGTTGCGGATAGGTGCTCTCGACTTACGACGGGGACCTCAGGGTACCTGCTCTGGTGGCCTCTTGGAAAGTCCAAGTCCCCTATGCGAGTTGCTCGGGGCCTCTCGGGATTCCTCTCCCGTCGATGCCGGGGCCTACAGATCTTCGTGTGGAGTCGGTGCCGGAACCTGAGGATTCTCTCTCCAGTGCTGACATGGATCTTGGGGTACTTCTGGAGTCTCCCCAGTGGAGTCAGTCCTCGTCTCGAGTGGGGCGCATGCACGTGCGCTTTCCTCCCGAGCTGTAGCAGCAGTGTCAACGCTTCCCTTCGCGGTGGATCAAGGGATCTGTGGCTTTCCCTCGAGGCTTTCCCACAGAGGCTTTCCCACGAGGCTTCCCACAGGGCTGTCCCACGTCGCCACCGTGGTGTGAGTCGATCCTCGGCTTGAAAGTCGAAGGCAGTGCTAGGGAAAACAGGTTTCCCTGGAATAGGACTGAGAACATCTGGGGGACTCTGGGAATGGTGGCCGATCCTGGAGTTCCTCTCGCCTTTCCTGTGGAGAGCGCCTCCTCTTGAGATGCGACGGGAACGCGGGAATTCTATTCACGAACACGGCAGGGAAAGGATCCCTCCTCTCGAGCTAGGAGGCGGAAACGGGGCTCCTCTGGATGTGGGCGGGACTCTCGTGCTTCCTGCTCGAGTGGAGACGGGTATGTCGGGAACTTCTTGAGTTGCAGCAAGGGTGTGAAGGACCCTTTGGAAGTTCCAGAGGTATAGGTGTGATTAGCCTCGAGAACCTCAGCGGAAATGGGCTCATGCTCGCCTGGAGGGGAGAACCTCCTGGATTTTCTCGAGTTGCGGCAGGTGCTCTCGACTTACGACGGGGACCTCAGGGACCCGCTCTGGTGGCCTCAGGAAAGGCCAGTCCCCATGCGAGTTGCTCTGGGGCCTCTCGGGATTCCTCTCCCGTCGATACCGGGGCCTAAGACCTTGTGTGGAGTCGGTGCCGGAACCTGAGGATTTCCTCTCCAGTGCTGACATGGATCTTGGGGTACTTCTGGAGTCTCCCCAGGGGAGTCAGTCCTCGTCCTCGAGTGGGGCATGCACGTGCGCTTTCCTCCCGAGCTGTAGCAGCAGTGTCACGCTTCCCTTCGCGTGGATCAAGGGATCTGGTAGGCTTTCCCACGAGGCTTTCCCACGAGGCTTTCCCACAGGGCTGTCCCACGTGCCACCTGTGGTGTGAGTCGATCCTCGGCTTGAAAGTCGAGGCAGTGCAGGGAATACAGGTTTCCCTGGAATGGACTGAGACATCTGGGGGACTCTGGGAATGGTGGCACGACCCTGGAGTTCCTCGTCGCCTTTCCTGTGGAGAGCGCCTCCCTTGAGATGCGACCGGAACGTCCGGGAATTCTTTCCGGAGCACCAGGGAAAGGATCCCTCCTCTCGAGCTAGGAGGCGGAAACGGGGCTCCTCTGGATGTGGGCGGGACTCTCGTGCATTCCTCTCGAGTGGAGACGGGTATGTCGGGGAACTTCTTGAGTTGCAGCAAGGGTGTGAAGGACCCTTTGGAAGTTCCAGAGGTTAGGTGTGATTAGCCTCGAGACGCCTCAGCGGAAATGGGCCTCATCTCGCCTGGAGGGGAGAACCTCCTTGGATTTTCTCGAGTTGCGGCAGGTGCTCCTCGACTTATGACGGGACCTCAGGGACCCGCTCTGGTGGCCTCAGGAAAGGCCAGTCCCCATGGCGAGTTGCTTCGGTGGGGCCTCTCGGGATTCCTCTCCCGTCGATGCTGGGGCCTAAGATCTTGTGTGGAGTCAGTGCCAAGGAACCTGAGGATTCCTCTCCAGTGCTGACATGGATCTTGGGGTACTTCTGGAGTCTCCCCAGGGGAGTCATTCCTCGTCTCGAGTGGGGCATGCACGTGCGCTTTCCTCCCGAGCTGTAGCAGCAGTGTCACGCTTCCTTCGCGTGGATCAAGGGATCTGTGGCTTTCCCTCGAGCTTTCCAGAGGCTTTCCCCACGAGGCTTTCCCACAGGGCTGTCCCACGTGCCACCGTGGTGTGAGTCGATCCTCGGCTTGAAAGTCGAGGCAGTGCAGGGAAAACAGGTTTTCCCTGGAATGGACTGAGACATCTGGGGGACTCTGGGAATGGTGGCACGAACCTGGAGTTCCTCTCGCCTTTCCTGTGGAGAGCGCCTCCTCTTGAGATGCGACAGGGAACGCCGGGAATTCTTTCCCGACCACGCAGGGAAAGGATCCCTCCTCTGAGCTATGGAGGCGGAAACGGGGCTCCTCTGTGATGTGGGCGGGACTCTCGTGCTTCCTCTCGAGTGGAGTACGGGTATGTCGGGGAACTTCTTGAGTTGCAGCAAGGGTGTGAAGGACCCTTTGGAAGTTCCAGAGTTTAGGTGTGATTAGCCTCGAGACGCCTCAGTCGGAAATGGGCCTCATCTCGCCTGGAGGGGAGAACCTCCTGGATTTCTCAGAGTTGCGGGGCGTGCTCTCGACTTACGACGGGGACCTCAGGGACCCGCTCTGGTGGCCTCAGGAAAGGCCAGTCCCCATGCGAGTTGCTCGGGGGCTCTCGGGATTCCTCTCCCGTCGATGCCGGGCCTAAGACCTAGTGTGGAGTCGGTGCCGGAACCTGAGGATTCCTCTCCAGTGCTGACATGGATCTTGGGGTACTTCTGGAGTCTCCCCAGGGGAGTCAGTCCTCGTCTCGAGTGGGGGCATGCACGTGCGCTTTCCTTCCCGAGCTGTAGCAGCAGTGTCACGGCTTCCCTTCGCGTGGATCAAGGGATCATGTGGCTTTCCCTCGAGCTTTCCCACGAGGCTTTCCCACGAGGCTTTCCCACAGGGCTGTCCCACGTGCCACCGTGGTGTGAGTCGATCCTCGGCTTGAAAGTCGAGGCAGTGCAGGGAAAACAGGTTTCCCTGGAATGGACTGAGACATCTGGGGGACTCTGGGAATGATGGCACGACCCTGGAGTTCCTCTCGCCTTTCCTGTGGAGAGCGCCTCCTCTTGAGATGCGACGGGAACAGCCGGGAATTCTTTCCCGACCACGCAGGGAAAGGATCCCTCCTCTCAGAGCTAGGAGGCGGAAACGGGGTCCTCTGGATGTGGGCGGGACTCTCGTGCTTCCTCTCGAGTGGAGACGGGTATGTCGGGGAACCTTCTTGAGTTGCAGCAAGGGTGTGAAGGACCCTTTGGAAGTTCCAGAAGGTTAGGTGTGATTAGCCTCGAGACGCCTCAGCGGAAATGGGCCTCATCTCGCCTGAGAGGGGAGAACCTCCTGGATTTTCTCGAGTTGCGGCAGGTGCTCTCGACTTACGACTGGGAACCTCAGGGGACCCGCTCTGGTGGCCTCAAGGAAAGGCCAGTCCCCATGCGAGTTGTCTCGGGGGGCCTCTCGGGATTCCTCTCCCGTCGTATGCTCGGGGCCTGAGACCTTGTGTGGGAGTCAGTGCCGGAACCTGAGGATTCCTCTCCAGTGCTGACATGGATCTTGGGGTACTTCTGGAGTCTCCCAGGGGAGTCAGTTCCTCGTCTCGAGTGGGGACATGCACGTGGCGCTTTTCCTCCCGAGCTTTAGCAGCAGTGTCACGCTTCCCTTCGCGTGGATCAGGGATCTGTGGCTTTCCCTCGAGGCTTTCCACGAGGCTTTCCCACGACGGCTTTCCACACAGGGCTGTCCCACGTGCCACCGTGGTGTGAGTCGATCCTCGGCTTGAAAGTCGAGGCAGTGCAGGGAAAACAGGTTTCCCTGGAATGGACTGAGACATCTGGGGGACTCTGGGAATGGTGGCACGACCCTGGAGTTCCTCTCGCCATTTCCTGTGGAGAGCGCTCTCCTCTTGAGATGCGACGGGAACGCCGGGAATTCTTTCCCGACCACGCAGGGAAAGGAATCCCTCCTCTCGAGCTATGAGGCGGAAACGGGGCTCCTCTGGATTGTGGGTCGGGACTCTCGTGCTTCTTCTCTGAGTGGAGAACGGGTATGTCGGGGAACTTCTTGAGTTGCAGCAAGGGTGTGAAGGACCCTTTGGAAGTTCCAGATGTTTAGGTGTGATTAGCCTCGAGACGTCCTCAGCGGAAATGGGCCTCATCTCGCCTGGAGGGGAGAACCTCCTGGATTTTCTCGAGTTGCGGCAGGTGCTCTCGAACTTACGCCAGGGACCTCAGGGAGCCCGCTCTGGTGGCCTCAGGAAAGGCCAGTCCCCATTAGAGTTGCTCGGAGGCCTCTCGAGATTCCTCTCCCGTCGATGCCAGGGCCTAAGACCTTGTGTGGAGTCGGTGCTGGAACCTGACGATTCCTCTCCAGTGCTGACCATGAATCTTGGAGGTACTTCTGGAGTCTCCCCAGGGGGTGCCAGTCCTCGTCTCGAGTGGGTGACATGCACGTGCGTTTCCTCCCGAACTGTAGCATGCAGTGTCACGCTTCCCTTCGCGTTGGATCAACGGATCAGTGAGCTTTCCCACGAGGCATTCCCAACGAAGCTCCACGGCTTTCCCACAGGGCTGTCCCACGTGCCACTCGTGGTGTGAGTCGATCCTCGGCTTGAAAGTTGACGGCAGTGCAGGGAAAATCAGGTTTCCCTGGAATGGACTGAGACATCTGGGCGGACTCTCGGGAATGGTGGCACGACCTGGAGTTCCTCTCGCCTTTCTTGTAGAGAGTGCCTCCTTTTGAGAAGGACTGGGAACGCCGGGAATTCCTTTCCCGACCACTCAGGGAAAGAATCCCACCTCTCGAGCTAGCAGGCGGAAACCTGGCTCCTCTGGAGTGGGCGGGACTCTCGTGCTTCCTCTCGAGTGGAGACGGGTATGTCGGGGAACTTCTTGAGTTGCAGCAAGGGTGTGAAGGACCCTTTGGAAGTTCCAGAGGTTAGGTTGAATACTCCTGGAGACGCCTCAGCGGAAATGGGCCTCATCTCGCCTGCAGGGGAGAACCTCCTGCATTTTCTCGAGTTGCGGCAGGTGCCTCTCGACTTACGACGGGGACCTCAGGGACCGCTCTGGTGGCTCAGGAAAGGCCAGTCCCATGCGAGTTGCTCGGGGGCTCTCGGGATTCCTCTCCCGTCGATGCTGGGCCTAAGACCTTGTGTGGACTCAGTCCAGAACGTGAGGATTCCTCTCCATGCCGCATGGATCTTGGGTACTTCTGAGCCTCCCGAGGGAGTCAGTCTCGTCTCGAGTGGGCATGCACGTGCGATTTCTCCCGAGCTGTAGCAGCAGTGTCACGCTTCCCTTCGCGGAGAATCAAGGATCTGTGTCTTTCCTTCGAGGCTTTCCCACGAGGCTTTCCCACGAGGCTTTCCCACAGGGATGTCCACGTGCCACCGTTGTGTGAGTGATCCTCGGCTTGAAAGTCGAGGCAGTGCAGGGAAAAGGTTTCCCTGGAATGGACTGAGACATCAGGGGGACTTTGGTAATGTGGCACGACCCTGGAGTTCCTCTCGCCTTTCCTGTGGAGAGCGCCTCCTCTTGAGATGCGACCGGGAACGCCGGGAATTCTTTTCCCGACCACGCAGGGAAAGGATCCCTCCTCTCGGGCTAGGAGGTTGGAAAACGGGCTCCTCTGGATCGTGGGCGGCTCTCGTGCTTCCCTCCGAGTGGAGACGGTATGTCGGGCGGGAACTTCTTGAGTTGCAGCAAGGAGGCGTTTGAAGGGACCCTTTGAAATTCCCAGAGTTTAAGGGGTGATTTAGCTTGAGTCCGTGCGCCCTGTCCTATATATTAAACCG
>NW_017212925.1:0-16113 GCF_001704415.2 Capra hircus | reverse complement strand
ACATTCCCACAGTCATACAGTTTCACTTCAGTTCAGTTGCTCAGTCGTGTCGAACTCTTTGTGACCCCATGAATTGCAGCATGCCAGGCCACCTTGTCCATCACCAACTCCTGGAGTTCACTCAAACTCACGTCCATAGAGTCAGTGAAGCCATCCAGCCATCTCATCCTCTGTCGTCCCCCTTCTCCTCCTGCCCCAAATCCCTCCCAGCATCAGAGTCTTTTCCAATGAGTCAACTCTTCGCATGAGGTGGCCAAAGTATTGGAGTTTCAGCTTTAGCATCATTCCTTCCAAAGGACAGTCATACAAGATAGGGTTTATCAAATTCATTTGGTAGATGAAGAACTTGCATTATTCTCATATTCACAAGGTGGTAAGTAACAGAGCTAGACTGGACTCCTGGTCTGAGCATCTCTAGGGCACACTCTTTTCTACCACTCCCATCCTGAAGTTGACCTTGTGTATTTTTACCTCACTTTTCTTCTCTCTATTCTGGAATATATCTAAGATGTTTGAAGAAACAATAAAAATAAAATGCAGTGTGTGCCCAAAGTACTGCATTGAAATACATAAACAGGGGAATAAGAACCCAAATAATGAGGGGTATGAATAATGAAAAGAACGTTACGACCTGGTAACAATATGAAAATTTATATGTGGAGTGTCAGTTAACCATGAAATAGGGGGGGTCTCACGAAATTATCAGGCTCCCCCAATTTTCTGTAGTACGCAAGTCTCATAGAACAGAAGTTGTTATCGGAAGCCAAATCTGGGTGGTAAAGAGAAGAAAGAAATTAGCAGGTTTTTTGCTTTTCTCTCTAAAAGCTCAACTCCTATCTAAGTCCTCTACGTGGCACTTCAGCTTCCCTATCTTACATCATTTCTGGGACACAGAACCATTGCCCTTAAGACTCATAGTAGAGATAGTACTTAGGAGTTTGCACGGAAGTGGCTTTTACAAGGAAGTTCAGTTTCAGTTCAGTCACTCAGGGCGTGTCCGAATCTGTGAACCCATGAAACGAGCACCCAAGTCCTCCCTGTCCATCACCAACTCCCAGAGTTCCCTCAGACTCACGTCCATCGAGTCAGTGATGCCATCCCAGCCATCTCATCCTTCGGTCGTTCCCCTTCTCCTCCTGCCCCAATCCCTCCCAGGATCAGAGTCTTTTCCAATGAGTCAACTCTTCACATGAGTGGCCAAAGTACTGGAGTTTCAGCTTTAGCATCATTCCTCCCAAAGAAATCCCAGGGCTGATCTCCTTCAGAATGGACTGGTTGGATCTCCTTGCAGTCCAAGGGACTCTTCAAGAGTCTTCTCCAGTTCAAAGCATGAATTCTTCGGTGCTCAGCCTTCTTCACAGTCCAACTCTCATATCCGTACATGACCACAGGAAAACCCACAACCTTGACTAGACGGACTGTAGTCGGCAAAGTAATGTCTCTGCTTTTGAACATGCTTTCTAGGTTGGTCATAACTTTTCTTTCAAGGAGTAAGCGTGTTTTAATTTCATGGCTGCAGTCACCATCTGCAGTGGTTTTGGAGCCCAAAACAATAAAGTCTGACACTGTTTCCACGGTTTCCCCATCTATTTCCCATGAAGTGATGGGACCGGATGCCATGATCTTCGTTTTCTGAATGTTGAGCTTTAAGCCAACTTTTTCACTCTCCACTTTCACTTTCATCAACAGGCTTTTTAGTTCCTCTTCCCTTTCTGCCATAAGGGTGGTGTCATCTGCATATCTGAGGTTATTGCTATTTCTCGCGACAATCTTGATTCCAGCTTGTGTTTCTTGCAGTCCAGCGTTTCTCATGATGTACTCTGCATATAAGTTAAGTAAGCAGGGTGACAATATACAGCCTCGATGTACCCCTGTTCCTATTTGGAACCAGTCTGTTGTTCCATGTCCAGCTCTAACTGTTGCTTCCTGACCTTCATACAGATTTCTCAAGAGGCAGGTCAGGTGGTCTGGTAGTCCCATCTCTTTCAGTAGTTTCCACAGGTTATTGTGAAGCCATTCACTAAAGAGACAGGAGCTGAGACAGGACTCGGATGCAGGACTACTGAGGAGAACACCACCCGATCGTGTAGGGAGTCCTGCAGGGACAACCCTATACCTACTCTTAGACCTGTGCCATCAGGCAGCTTCCTGCAAGGAAAGTCTCAAGTAGGTGAGGACCTCGTTGTAAGGACCGTGACAGGAGGAGGTGCCCAAGGTCTGGAAGGAGTGGAATTGAGAAGCTTATGTGAAACTGAGGGTGCCCTCCACTCCCCGAGGGGGCGCCAGAGATCGAGGCACTATCTATGGTGAGGCGCTCACTTCCTCCTAGGTAGTAGCTAGCACTCACTTCTTGCTAGGCGGCTAAGGAAGGAGAGCGAGTTTGCCTCTGGCGGTGGTGCGTGTGCTCAGGCGTGTGAGCATTTGCAGGCGCCAGCAGGAACCTAGTCAAGGTGAGGAGCCTGAATGACGAATGGGAGACACCCCCCCAAACTCCCAACCTCCCCCACCCCGTGTCGCCCGGCCCTCGCGTCCGTGCCTTGTCCCCAGCTCTGTGCATCGTCCCCCCTCCCCGGTGTCTCGCCTCGCCCCGCCCCCCCCCCCAACCCCGTGCCTCGGCCCACAAAGCCCTGACGCTCTGGTGGAGGAAGATTCCTGCCCAGAGGCTCTCCGGGAGGTGAGGACCTTGGTTGAAGTGGGTGGCCCCAGTTCAGAGGGGGAAGAAGACCCTAACAAGGGTCTGAGAGAGGAAACGCAGGTGGAAAGTCCGAAGAATGCCCTGCTTGTTGCTCAGAGGACCCAAGCATGGCGGTCAGGTAGAGGCGAGCCTTCCTTTTCTATAGGATGGATTAGGAGCTCGAACGCCTTGCCCTGAAGGAATTCGAGGGTCGCAACTCTTGAGTGAGGTCTGAGGGGACCTCAACCCCAGAACAGTGAAGTGGCACAGGACTTGTGTTTCCGGTCAAGCTTGGCAGGACCCGAACATGGGGATCAGCCTGACTTCTTTGAGGAGGGTCTTGGAGATTGTGAAGGTGTTGACTTTTTTAGGGGAGGGGCCTCAAGGTAGCAAAGGAAAGCATTCTAGGGTGGCCAGGGGTTGGGATGAGGACCCTCTGTGAGGACAGAGGGAATTCCTGCCCTGCTGGCAGCCTGGCGTGTCTGTGCAACTGGTGATGTGATGACCGACACTGATTTTCTCTTAGGGTATGGCGAGGATAGAATTGTGAAGGGATGGGGGGCGGGGGGCGAGGCAGGAAGGCCGCACGTGGGGCAGGTGAAAGATTTTATTTATAAGGAGTAGTTTATTCCCCCACAGCAGAAGGATTTCCAGACCTCTCCAGGAGTTGTATGGGGGTACAAAAGAATCCATCCCCTATTCTCAGCCTTAGAGACCATGGGAAAGTGGGAGAACCCTCATGTGTTACTGGGTTGTTGTCTCAGGAGAGGCTGGCAGGAAGACAGAAATCCCAGACCATGCAAAGGGTCAAAGGAAAGATTGAGAGGACTACCAATCATGGAATCAGTTCAATTCATTCTAGTCACTCAGTCATGTCTGACTCTTTGTGACCCCATGGACTGCAGCATGCCAGGCTTCCCTGTCCATCACCAACTCCCAGCACTTAATGAAAACTCAGGTCCATCGAGTTGGTGATGCCATCCAACCACCTCACCCTCTGTCGTCCCCTTTTCCTCCCGTCGTCAATATTTCCCAACATCAGGGTCTTTTCCAATGAATCCGTTCTTCCCATAAAGTGCCCAAAGTATTCAGCTTCAGCATCAGTCCCTCCAATGAATATTCAGGACTGATTTCCTTTGGGTTTGACTCGTTTAATCTCCTTGCAGTCTAAGGGACTCTCAAGAGTCTTCTCCAATACCACAGTTCAAAGCATCAGTTCTTTGGTGCTCAGCTTTTTTTAATAGTCCAACTCTCACATCCATACAGTCCAGTTCAGTCGCTCAGTCATGTCCGACTCATTGCGACCCCATGAAGCACAGCATGTCAGGCCTCCCTGTCCATCACCAACTCCCAGAGTTCCCCCAGACTCACGTCCATCGAGTCCGTGATGCCATCCAGCCATCTCATCCTCGGTCGTTCCCTTCTCCTCCTGCCCCAATCCCTCCCAGGATCAGAGTCTTTTCCAATGAGTCAACTCTTCACATGAGGTGGCCAAAGTACTGGAGTTTCAGCTTTAGCATCATTCCTCCCGAAGAAATCCCAGGGCTGATCTCCTTCAGAATGGACTGGCTGGATCTCCTTGCAGTCCAAGGGACTCTCAAGAGTCTTCTCCAGCACCACAGTTCAAAGCATGAATTCTTCGGTGCTCAGCCTTCTTCACAGTCCAACTCTCATATCCGTACATGACCACAGGAAAACCCACAACCTTGACTAGACGGACTGTAGTCGGCAAAGTAAGACTGTCTCTGCTTTTGAACATGCTTTCTAGGTTGGTCATAACTTTTCTTCCAAGGAGGAAGCGTGTTTTAATTTCATGGCTGCAGTCACCATCTGCAGTGGTTTTGGAGCCCAAAACAATAAAGTCTGACACTGTTTCCACGGTTTCCCCATCTATTTCCCATGAAGTGATGGGACCGGATGCCATGATCTTCGTTTTCTGAATGTTGAGCTTTAAGCCAACTTTTTCACTCTCCACTTTCACTTTCATCAACAGGCTTTTTTAGTTCCTCTTCCCTTTCTGCCATAAGGGTGGTGTCATCTGCATATCTGAGGTTATTGCTATTTCTCGCGACAATCTTGATTCCAGCTTGTGTTTCTTGCAGTCCAGCGTTTCTCATGATGTACTCTGCATATAAGTTAAGTAAGCAGGGTGACAATATACAGCCTCGATGTACCCCTGTTCCTATTTGGAACCAGTCTGTTGTTCCATGTCCAGCTCTAACTGTTGCTTCCTGACCTTCATACAGATTTCTCAAGAGGCAGGTCAGGTGGTCTGGTAGTCCCATCTCTTTCAGTAGTTTCCACAGGTTATTGTGAAGCCATTCACTAAAGAGACAGGAGCTGAGACAGGACTCGGATGCAGGACTACTGAGGAGAACACCACCCGATCGTGTAGGGAGTCCTGCAGGGACAACCCTATACCTACTCTTAGACCTGTGCCATCAGGCAGCTTCCTGCAAGGAAAGTCTCAAGTAGGTGAGGACCTCGTTGTAAGGACCGTGACAGGAGGAGGTGCCCAAGGTCTGGGAAGGAGTGGAATTGAGAAGCTTATGTGAAACTGAGGGTGCCCTCCACTCCCCGAGGGGGCGCCAGAGATCGAGGCACTATCTATGGTGAGGCGCTCACTTCCTCCTAGGTAGTAGCTAGCACTCACTTCTTGCTAGGCGGCTAAGGAAGGAGAGCGAGTTTGCCTCTGGCGGTGGTGCGTGTGCTCAGGCGTGTGAGCATTTGCAGGCGCCAGCAGGAACCTAGTCAAGGTGAGGAGCCTGAATGACGAATGGGAGACACCCCCCCAAACTCCCAACCTCCCCCACCCCGTGTCGCCCGGCCCTCGCGTCCGTGCCTTGTCCCCAGCTCTGTGCATCGTCCCCCCTCCCCGGTGTCTCGCCTCGCCCCGCCCCCCCCCCAACCCCGTGCCTCGGGCCCACAAAGCCCTGACGCTCTGGTGGAGGAAGATTCCTGCCCAGAGGCTCTCCGGGAGGTGAGGACCTTGGTTGAAGTGGGTGGCCCCAGTTCAGAGGGGGAAGAAGACCCTAACAAGGGTCTGAGAGAGGAAACGCAGGTGGAAAGTCCGAAGAATGCCCTGCTTGTTGCTCAGAGGACCCAAGCATGGCGGTCAGGTAGAGGCGAGCCTTCCTTTTCTATAGGATGGATTAGGAGCTCGAACGCCTTGCCCTGAAGGAATTCGAGGGCGCAACTCTTGAGTGAGGTCTGAGGGGACCTCAACCCCAGAACAGTGAAGTGGCACAGGACTTGTGTTTCCGGTCAAGCTTGGCAGGACCCGAACATGGGGATCAGCCTGACTTCTTTGAGGAGGGTCTTGGAGATTGTGAAGGTGTTGACTTTTTTAGGGGAGGGGCCTCAAGGTAGCAAAGGAAAGCATTCTAGGGTGGCCAGGGGTTGGGATGAGGACCCTCTGTGAGGACAGAGGGAATTCCTGCCCTGCTGGCAGCCTGGCGTGTCTGTGCAACTGGTGATGTGATGACCGACACTGATTTTCTCTTAGGGTATGGCGAGGATAGAATTGTGAAGGGATGGGGGGCGGGGGGCGAGGCAGGAAGGCCGCACGTGGGGCAGGTGAAAGATTTTATTTATAAGGAGTAGTTTATTCCCCCACAGCAGAAGGATTTCCAGACCTCTCCAGGAGTTGTATGGGGGTACAAAAGAATCCATCCCCTATTCTCAGCCTTAGAGACCATGGGAAAGTGGGAGAACCCTCATGTGTTACTGGGTTGTTGTCTCAGGAGAGGCTGGCAGGAAGACAGAAATCCCAGACCATGCAAAGGGTCAAAGGAAAGATTGAGAGGACTACCAATCATGGAATCAGTTCAATTCATTCTAGTCACTCAGTCATGTCTGACTCTTTGTGACCCCATGGACTGCAGCATGCCAGGCTTCCCTGTCCATCACCAACTCCCAGCACTTAATGAAAACTCAGGTCCATCGAGTTGGTGATGCCATCCAACCACCTCACCCTCTGTCGTCCCCTTTTCCTCCCGTCGTCAATATTTCCCAACATCAGGGTCTTTTCCAATGAATCCGTTCTTCCCATAAAGTGCCCAAAGTATTCAGCTTCAGCATCAGTCCCTCCAATGAATATTCAGGACTGATTTCCTTTGGGTTTGACTCGTTTAATCTCCTTGCAGTCTAAGGGACTCTCAAGAGTCTTCTCCAATACCACAGTTCAAAGCATCAGTTCTTTGGTGCTCAGCTTTTTTTAATAGTCCAACTCTCACATCCATACAGTCCAGTTCAGTCGCTCAGTCATGTCCGACTCATTGCGACCCCATGAAGCACAGCATGTCAGGCCTCCCTGTCCATCACCAACTCCCAGAGTTCCCCCAGACTCACGTCCATCGAGTCCGTGATGCCATCCAGCCATCTCATCCTCGGTCGTTCCCTTCTCCTCCTGCCCCAATCCCTCCCAGGATCAGAGTCTTTTCCAATGAGTCAACTCTTCACATGAGGTGGCCAAAGTACTGGAGTTTCAGCTTTAGCATCATTCCTCCCGAAGAAATCCCAGGGCTGATCTCCTTCAGAATGGACTGGCTGGATCTCCTTGCAGTCCAAGGGACTCTCAAGAGTCTTCTCCAGCACCACAGTTCAAAGCATGAATTCTTCGGTGCTCAGCCTTCTTCACAGTCCAACTCTCATATCCGTACATGACCACAGGAAAACCCACAACCTTGACTAGACGGACTGTAGTCGGCAAAGTAAGACTGTCTCTGCTTTTGAACATGCTTTCTAGGTTGGTCATAACTTTTCTTCCAAGGAGGAAGCGTGTTTTAATTTCATGGCTGCAGTCACCATCTGCAGTGGTTTTGGAGCCCAAAACAATAAAGTCTGACACTGTTTCCACGGTTTCCCCATCTATTTCCCATGAAGTGATGGGACCGGATGCCATGATCTTCGTTTTCTGAATGTTGAGCTTTAAGCCAACTTTTTCACTCTCCACTTTCACTTTCATCAACAGGCTTTTTAGTTCCTCTTCCCTTTCTGCCATAAGGGTGGTGTCATCTGCATATCTGAGGTTATTGCTATTTCTCGCGACAATCTTGATTCCAGCTTGTGTTTCTTGCAGTCCAGCGTTTCTCATGATGTACTCTGCATATAAGTTAAGTAAGCAGGGTGACAATATACAGCCTCGATGTACCCCTGTTCCTATTTGGAACCAGTCTGTTGTTCCATGTCCAGCTCTAACTGTTGCTTCCTGACCTTCATACAGATTTCTCAAGAGGCAGGTCAGGTGGTCTGGTAGTCCCATCTCTTTCAGTAGTTTCCACAGGTTATTGTGAAGCCATTCACTAAAGAGACAGGAGCTGAGACAGGACTCGGGATGCAGGACTACTGAGGAGAACACCACCCGATCGTGTAGGGAGTCCTGCAGGGACAACCCTATACCTACTCTTAGACCTGTGCCATCAGGCAGCTTCCTGCAAGGAAAGTCTCAAGTAGGTGAGGACCTCGTTGTAAGGACCGTGACAGGAGGAGGTGCCCAAGGTCTGGGAAGGAGTGGAATTGAGAAGCTTATGTGAAACTGAGGGTGCCCTCCACTCCCCGAGGGGGCGCCAGAGATCGAGGCACTATCTATGGTGAGGCGCTCACTTCCTCCTAGGTAGTAGCTAGCACTCACTTCTTGCTAGGCGGCTAAGGAAGGAGAGCGAGTTTGCCTCTGGCGGTGGTGCGTGTGCTCAGGCGTGTGAGCATTTGCAGGCGCCAGCAGGAACCTAGTCAAGGTGAGGAGCCTGAATGACGAATGGGAGACACCCCCCCCCAAACTCCCAACCTCCCCCACCCGTGTCGCCCGGCCCTCGCGTCCGTGCCTTGTCCCCAGCTCTGTGCATCGTCCCCCCTCCCCGGTGTCTCGCCTCGCCCCGCCCCCCCCCCAACCCCGTGCCTCGGGCCCACAAAGCCCTGACGCTCTGGTGGAGGAAGATTCCTGCCCAGAGGCTCTCCGGGAGGTGAGGACCTTGGTTGAAGTGGGTGGCCCCAGTTCAGAGGGGGAAGAAGACCCTAACAAGGGTCTGAGAGAGGAAACGCAGGTGGAAAGTCCGAAGAATGCCCTGCTTGTTGCTCAGAGGACCCAAGCATGGCGGTCAGGTAGAGGCGAGCCTTCCTTTTCTATAGGATGGATTAGGAGCTCGAACGCCTTGCCCTGAAGGAATTCGAGGGCGCAACTCTTGAGTGAGGTCTGAGGGGACCTCAACCCCAGAACAGTGAAGTGGCACAGGACTTGTGTTTCCGGTCAAGCTTGGCAGGACCCGAACATGGGGATCAGCCTGACTTCTTTGAGGAGGGTCTTGGAGATTGTGAAGGTGTTGACTTTTTTAGGGGAGGGGCCTCAAGGTAGCAAAGGAAAGCATTCTAGGGTGGCCAGGGGTTGGGATGAGGACCCTCTGTGAGGACAGAGGGAATTCCTGCCCTGCTGGCAGCCTGGCGTGTCTGTGCAACTGGTGATGTGATGACCGACACTGATTTTCTCTTAGGGTATGGCGAGGATAGAATTGTGAAGGGATGGGGGGCGGGGGGCGAGGCAGGAAGGCCGCACGTGGGGCAGGTGAAAGATTTTATTTATAAGGAGTAGTTTATTCCCCCACAGCAGAAGGATTTCCAGACCTCTCCAGGAGTTGTATGGGGGTACAAAAGAATCCATCCCCTATTCTCAGCCTTAGAGACCATGGGAAAGTGGGAGAACCCTCATGTGTTACTGGGTTGTTGTCTCAGGAGAGGCTGGCAGGAAGACAGAAATCCCAGACCATGCAAAGGGTCAAAGGAAAGATTGAGAGGACTACCAATCATGGAATCAGTTCAATTCATTCTAGTCACTCCAGTCATGTCTGACTCTTTGTGACCCCATGGACTGCAGCATGCCAGGCTTCCCTGTCCATCACCAACTCCCAGCACTTAATGAAAACTCAGGTCCATCGAGTTGGTGATGCCATCCAACCACCTCACCCTCTGTCGTCCCCTTTTCCTCCCGTCGTCAATATTTCCCAACATCAGGGTCTTTTCCAATGAATCCGTTCTTCCCATAAAGTGCCCAAAGTATTCAGCTTCAGCATCAGTCCCTCCAATGAATATTCAGGACTGATTTCCTTTGGGTTTGACTCGTTTAATCTCCTTGCAGTCTAAGGGACTCTCAAGAGTCTTCTCCAATACCACAGTTCAAAGCATCAGTTCTTTGGTGCTCAGCTTTTTTTAATAGTCCAACTCTCACATCCATACAGTCCAGTTCAGTCGCTCAGTCATGTCCGACTCATTGCGACCCCATGAAGCACAGCATGTCAGGCCTCCCTGTCCATCACCAACTCCCAGAGTTCCCCCAGACTCACGTCCATCGAGTCCGTGATGCCATCCAGCCATCTCATCCTCGGTCGTTCCCTTCTCCTCCTGCCCCAATCCCTCCCAGGATCAGAGTCTTTTCCAATGAGTCAACTCTTCACATGAGGTGGCCAAAGTACTGGAGTTTCAGCTTTAGCATCATTCCTCCCGAAGAAATCCCAGGGCTGATCTCCTTCAGAATGGACTGGCTGGATCTCCTTGCAGTCCAAGGGACTCTCAAGAGTCTTCTCCAGCACCACAGTTCAAAGCATGAATTCTTCGGTGCTCAGCCTTCTTCACAGTCCAACTCTCATATCCGTACATGACCACAGGAAAACCCACAACCTTGACTAGACGGACTGTAGTCGGCAAAGTAAGACTGTCTCTGCTTTTGAACATGCTTTCTAGGTTGGTCATAACTTTTCTTCCAAGGAGGAAGCGTGTTTTAATTTCATGGCTGCAGTCACCATCTGCAGTGGTTTTGGAGCCCAAAACAATAAAGTCTGACACTGTTTCCACGGTTTCCCCATCTATTTCCCATGAAGTGATGGGACCGGATGCCATGATCTTCGTTTTCTGAATGTTGAGCTTTAAGCCAACTTTTTCACTCTCCACTTTCACTTTCATCAACAGGCTTTTTAGTTCCTCTTCCCTTTCTGCCATAAGGGTGGTGTCATCTGCATATCTGAGGTTATTGCTATTTCTCGCGACAATCTTGATTCCAGCTTGTGTTTCTTGCAGTCCAGCGTTTCTCATGATGTACTCTGCATATAAGTTAAGTAAGCAGGGTGACAATATACAGCCTCGATGTACCCCTGTTCCTATTTGGAACCAGTCTGTTGTTCCATGTCCAGCTCTAACTGTTGCTTTCCTGACCTTCATACAGATTTCTCAAGAGGCAGGTCAGGTGGTCTGGTAGTCCCATCTCTTTCAGTAGTTTCCACAGGTTATTGTGAAGCCATTCACTAAAGAGACAGGAGCTGAGACAGGACTCGGATGCAGGACTACTGAGGAGAACACCACCCGATCGTGTAGGGAGTCCTGCAGGGACAACCCTATACCTACTCTTAGACCTGTGCCATCAGGCAGCTTCCTGCAAGGAAAGTCTCAAGTAGGTGAGGACCTCGTTGTAAGGACCGTGACAGGAGGAGGTGCCCAAGGTCTGGGAAGGAGTGGAATTGAGAAGCTTATGTGAAACTGAGGGTGCCCTCCACTCCCCGAGGGGGCGCCAGAGATCGAGGCACTATCTATGGTGAGGCGCTCACTTCCTCCTAGGTAGTAGCTAGCACTCACTTCTTGCTAGGCGGCTAAGGAAGGAGAGCGAGTTTGCCTCTGGCGGTGGTGCGTGTGCTCAGGCGTGTGAGCATTTGCAGGCGCCAGCAGGAACCTAGTCAAGGTGAGGAGCCTGAATGACGAATGGGAGACACCCCCCCAAACTCCCAACCTCCCCCACCCCGTGTCGCCCGGCCCTCGCGTCCGTGCCTTGTCCCCAGCTCTGTGCATCGTCCCCCCTCCCCGGTGTCTCGCCTCGCCCCGCCCCCCCCCCAACCCCGTGCCTCGGGCCCACAAAGCCCTGACGCTCTGGTGGAGGAAGATTCCTGCCAGAGGCTCTCCGGGAGGTGAGGACCTTGGTTGAAGTGGGTGGCCCCAGTTCAGAGGGGGAAGAAGACCCTAACAAGGGGTCTGAGAGAGGAAACGCAGGTGGAAAGTCCGAAGAATGCCCTGCTTGTTGCTCAGAGGACCCAAGCATGGCGGTCAGGTAGAGGCGAGCCTTCCTTTTCTATAGGATGGATTAGGGAGCTCGAACGCCTTGCCCTGAAGGAATTCGAGGGCGCAACTCTTGAGTGAGGTCTGAGGGGACCTCAACCCCAGAACAGTGAAGTGGCACAGGACTTGTGTTTCCGGTCAAGCTTGGCAGGACCCGAACATGGGGATCAGCCTGACTTCTTTGAGGAGGGTCTTTGGAGATTGTGAAGGTGTTGACTTTTTTAGGGGAGGGGCCTCAAGGTAGCAAAGGAAAGCATTCTAGGGTGGCCAGGGGTTGGGATGAGGACCCTCTGTGAGGACAGAGGGAATTCCTGCCCTGCTGGCAGCCTGGCGTGTCTGTGCAACTGGTGATGTGATGACCGACACTGATTTTCTCTTAGGGTATGGCGAGGATAGAATTGTGAAGGGATGGGGGGCGGGGGGGGCGAGGCAGGAAGGCCGCACGTGGGGCAGGTGAAAGAATTTTATTTATAAGGAGTAGTTTATTCCCCCACAGCAGAAGGATTTCCAGACCTCTCCAGGAGTTGTATGGGGGTACAAAAGAATCCATCCCTATTCTCAGCCTTAGAGACCATGGGAAAGTGGGAGAACCCTCATGTGTTACTGGGTGGTTGTCTCAGGAGAGGCTGGCAGGAAGACAGAAATCCCAGACCATGCAAAGGGTCAAAGGAAAGATTGAGAGGACTACCAATCATGGAATCAGTTCAATTCATTCTAGTCACTCAGTCATGTCTGACTCTTTGTGACCCCATGGACTGCAGCATGCCAGGCTTCCCTGTCCATCACCAACTCCCAGCACTTAATGAAAACTCAGGTCCATCGAGTTGGTGATGCCATCCAACCACCTCACCCTCTGTCGTCCCCTTTTCCTCCCGTCGTCAATATTTCCCACATCAGGGTCTTTTCCAATGAATCCGTTTCTTCCATAAAGTGCCCAAAGTATTCGCTTCAGCATCAGTCCCTCCAATGAATATTCAGGACTGGATTTCCTTTGGGTTTGACTCGTTTAAATCTCCTTGCAGTCTAAGGGACTCTCAAGAGTCTTCTCCAATACCACAGTTCAAAGCATCAATTGCTTTGGTGCTCAGCTTTTTTAATAGTGCCAATCTCACATCCATACAGTCCAGTTCAGTCGCTCAGTCATGTCCGACTCATTGGCGACCCCATGAAGCACAGCATGTCAGGCCTCCCTGTCCATCACCAACTCCCAGAGTTCCCCCAGACTCACGTCCCATCGAGTCCGTGATGCCATCCAGCCATCTCATCCTCGGTCGTTCCTTCTCCTCCTGCCCCAATCCCTCCCAGGATCAGAGTCTTTTCCAATGAGTCAACTCTTCACATGAGGTGGCCAAAGTACTGGAGTTTCAGCTTTAGCATCATTCCTCCCGAAAGAAATCCCAGGGCTGATCTCCTTCAGAATGGACTGGCTGGATCTCCTTGCAGTCCAAGGGACTCTCAAGAGTCTTCTCCAGCACCACAGTTCAAAGCATGAATTCTTCGTGCTCAGCCTTCTTCCACAGTCCAACTCTCATATCCGTACATGACCACAGGAAAACCCACAACCTTGACTAGAACGGACTGTAGTCGGCAAAGTAAGACTGTCTCTGCTTTTGAACATGCTTTCTAGGTTGGTCATAACTTTTCTTCCAAGGAGGAAGCGTGTTTTAATTTCATGGCTGCAGTCACCATCTGCAGTGGTTTTGGGAGCCCAAAACAATAAAGTCTGACACTGTTTCCACGGTTTCCCCATCTATTTCCCATGAAGTGATGGGACCGGATGCCATGATCTTCGTTTTCTGAATGTTGAGCTTTAAGCCAACTTTTTCAGCTCTCCACTTTCACTTTCATCAACAGGCTTTTAGTTCCTCTTCACTTTCTGCCATAAGGGTGGTGTCATCTGCATATCTGAGGTTATTGCTATTTCTCGCGACAATCTTGATTCCAGCTGTGTTTCTTGCAGTCCAGCGTTTCTCATGATGTACTCTGCATATAAGTTAAGTAAGCAGGGTGACAATATACAGCCTCGATGTACCCCTGTTCCTATTTGGAACCAGTCTGTTGTTCCATGTCCAGCTCTAACTGTTGCTTCCTGACCTGCATACAGATTTCTCAAGAGGCAGGTCAGGTGGTCTGGTAGTCCCATCTCTTTCAGTAGTTTCCACGAGGTTATTGTGAAGCCATTCATTAAAGAGACAGGAACTGAGACAGGACTCGGGTGCAGGACTACTGAGGAGAACACCACCCGATCGTGTAGGGAGTCCTGCAGGGACAACCCTATACCTACTCTTAGACCTGTGCCATCAGGCAGCTTCCTGCAAGGAAAGTCTCAAGTAGGTGAGGACCTCGTTGTGAGGACAGTGTCAGAAGGAGGTGCCCAAGGTCCGGGAAGGAGTGGAATTGAGCAGCTTATGTGAAACTGAGGGTGCCCTCCACTCCCCGAGGGGGCGCCAGAGATCGAGGCACTATCTATGGTGAGGCGCTCACTTCCTCCTAGGTAGTAGCTAGCACTCACTTCTTGCTAGGCGGCTAAGGAAGGAGAGCGAGTTTGCCTCTGGCGGTGGTGCGGGTGCTCAGGCGTGTGAGCATTTGCAGGCTCCAGCAGGAACCTAGTCAAGGTGAGGAGCCTGAATGACGAATGGGAGACACCCCCCCCCCCCCAAACTCCCAACCTCCCCCACCCCGTGTCGCCCGGCCTCCCGTCCTGCCTTGTCCCCAGCTCGTGCATCGTCCCCCCTCCCCGGTGTCTCGCCCCCCCCAACCCCGTGCCTCGCGCCCACAAAGCCCTGACGCTCTGGTGGAGGAAGATTCCTGCCCAGAGGCTCTCCGGGAGGTGAGGACCTTGGTTGAAGTGGGTGGCCCCAGTTCAGAGGGGGAAGAAGACCCTAACAAGGGTCTGAGAGAGGAAACGCAGGTGGAAAGTCCGAACAAGGCCCTGCTTGTTGCTCAGAGGACCCAAGCATGGCGGTCAGGTAGAGGCGAGCCTTCCTTTTCTATAGGATGGATTAGGAGCTCGACCGCCTTGCCCTGAAGGAATTCGAGGGCGCAACTCTTGAGTGAGGTCTGAGGGGACCTCAACCCCAGAACAGTGAAGTGGCACAGGACTTGTGTTTCCGGTCAAGCTTGGCAAGACCCGAACATGGGGATCAGCCTGACTTCTTTGAGGAGGGTCTTGGAGATTGTGAAGGTGTTGACTTTTTTAGGGGAGGGGCCTCAAGGTAGCAAAGGAAGGCATTCTAGGGTGGCCAGGGGTTGGGATGAGGACCCTCTGTGAGGACAGAGGGAATTCCTGCCCTGCTGGCAGCCTGGCGTGTCTGTGCAACTGGTGATGTGATGACCGACCCTCATTTTCTCTTAGGGTATGGCGAGGATAGAATTGTGAAGGGATGGGGGCGGGGGGGGCGAGGCAGGAAGGCCGCACGTGGGGCAGGTGAAAGATGTTATTCATAAGGAGTAGTTTATTCCCCCACAGTAGAAGGATTTCCAGATCTCTCCAGGAGTTGTATGGGGGTACAAAAGAATCCATCCCCTATTCTCAGCCTGAGAGACCATGGGAAAGTGGGAGAACCCTGGTATGTTACTGGGTGGTTGTCTCAGGAGAGGCTGGCAGGAAGACAGAAATCCCAGACCATGCAAAGGGTCAAAGGAAAGATTGAGAGGACTACCAATCATGGAATCAGTTCAATTCATTCTGGTCACTCAGTCATGTCTGACTCTTTGTGACCCCATGGACTGCAGCATGCCAGGCTTCCCTGTCCATCACCAACTCCCAGCACTTAATGAAAACTCATGTCCATCGAGTTGGTGATGCCATCCAACCATCTCACCCTCTGTCGTCCCTTTTCCTCCCGTCGTCAATATTTCCCAACGTCAGGGTCTTTTCCAATGAATCCGTTCTTCCCATAAAGTGCACAAAGTATTCAGCTTCAGCATCCGTCCCTCCGATGAATATTCAGGACTGGTTTCCTTTGACTCCTTTAATCTCCGTCAGTCTAAGGGACTCTCAAGAGTCTTCTCCAATACCACAGTTCAAAGCATCAATGCTTTGGTGCTCAGCTTTTTTTAATAGTGCAGCTCTCACATCCATACAGTCCAGTTCAGTCGCTCAGTCGTGTCCGACTCATTGCGACCCATGAAGCACAGCATGTCAGGCCTCCCTGTCCATCACCAACTCCCAGAGTTCACTCAGACTCACGTCCATCGAGTCCGTGATGCCATCCAGCCATCTCATCCTCGGTCGTTCCCTTCTCCTCCTGCCCCAAATCCCTCCAGGATCAGAGTCTTTTCCAGTGAGTCAACTCTTCGCATGAGGTGGCCAAAGTACTGGAGTTTCTTTTCAGCTTTAGCATCATTCC
>NW_017212924.1:0-16113 GCF_001704415.2 Capra hircus | reverse complement strand
CACAGGTTGATCTAGAATGATGGTTCACTCATGGGTAGGATATGTGTTTTACAATGCAGCCTCCTGGAGTAGGTCCTCCAGAGTGCAACCTCAGTAGTTGGGACACCTGCTCTAGAGTGCAGGAAGAAGAGTGGGGAAAATATGCAACAGAGGGTAAGCCAAGTTATTGACAATTTTCAGCTGGCAGAGTATAGGCTCATTAGTTTAAGCACACAGGCCATGATCAAGATTAGTAGTAGTGGAACTCATGCTCTATAAGGCAGGCTCAGCAATGGTAAAAACAGTGTACCAGGGTAAAATCAGTAGATGAAACATAAGTGTTTTTTGGGGGCCTGGGTTACAAGTGGCAGAGACACAGGCTTCCGAGTGTGAAATTAGTAATGGCCACACACTCAGAAGTGACAAGTGTGCTGTAGTGCTAGGATTTATACTGCTGAGATGCATGATTCCATGTGCAGTTGTGTAGCTCAGACATTCTTACCTACACCGCAGTCTCAGTAGTGTCAGAACATTGGCTCTTGAGGCACAGGCAGTCATGATGGGAGACATGCTTCTGAGTAAACCTCAGTAGTGCAAAACCCATGATGATGGTGGGCACTCTGCAGTCATGAGATCTGTATTCCCAGCTGCACGTTCAGTTACTGTGGCATGTGTGCAACTAGAGCATATTCTCAGCAGAGCCCGGATGCGTGCCTTGAGCTCATGCTCAGTAGAGGTGTACCATGTCCTCCAGTGTTTAAACTCACTCTGTCTACAGGAGTGCTGGCTCAGTTGTGTCCAGAAGGAAACTTCAGAGTGCAAGTGCAGTAATTGCGTAGGCACACCTGAACTACAGTGCAGGTTGAGTAGTGGCCTGACTTACCTATAAAATCAACAAGCTAATGATTGTGATATTTATGCTTTAGAGTGAAAGTTCAGCTGGTGATGAAACTCTTGTTGGAAAAGGCAATTCAGTAGTGCAGGGATGCAGAGTCCTGAGTGTAATATAGCAAAAGTGTATGTGTACTTACAACAGGCATGTTTTACGGACAGGCTCAGTACTGGAAGGCCATATACTCAAGAACTCAGGTTCAGGAGTGGTGGGATGTATGCTCTATTCTGTCGTCTCAGTGATAGCAACGCACTTGTTCCAAATCTTGTTAGTAGTCTCAATAGTGGCAGAAAGGGTGGTCCAGATTGGAAACAGTAGTTCCAGTCGAGTGTTCTCTACATGGCGGCCTCAGTATTGACAGGCACGTATTTCAGAGGGCAAGCTCAGTGTTGGTAGCGTGTGCTGGTTTGAAACCGGAGAACGAAATGGCAACCCACCCCCAATATTCTTGCCTGGAGAATTCCATGAACAGAGGAGCCTGGTGGGCTGCTCCCCATAGGTGCGCATAGAGTTGGACAAGGCTATAGAGACTTAGGCATTCATAGTCAAAGGAAGCGGCAACCCACTTCAGTATTCTTGCCCGGAGAATCCCAAAGATAGGGGAGACTGGTGGGCTGCTGTCTATGCGGTGACACAGAGTCGGACACAACTGAAGTGACTTAGCAGCAGCAGCAGTGGAGGTCTGAAATCAGGGGATCTGTAGCTCTGAAAAGCTTCTCGCATTTTCAGTTGTTATGGCATGCCAGGTCCAGAGAGCAGGTGCACTTGATTGTGATACTTATTCTCTAGGTTGTAATGTATGTTCCAGAGTGCAAGCTAATTAGCACATGTTCTAACTCAATTCTCAGTAAAAGCAGAATGCAAACTCGTGATTTCAACCTCAGTAGTTGCTGCATGCATAATCAGAAGTAGTGGTGCATACACTCCCAGTGCCAGATCATGAACTTCAGGATAATTGCCACCAAGAGGGGCACAACAGTGGTAGAAGCATATTTCAGAGTGCAAACTAAGTAAGCTGCTGGATGCATACTACAGAGGGTGAGCTCAGTAGCTTCACTGAGTTCATGCTTCACACTATGAGCTAAACAGTACTTGATCGTGTTATATTGACAGTATACATACTTTAGAGCACTTGCTAAAGTAGTGCTCTAAAGTAGCGGCAGAATGCATACCTTTGAATATAAACTTGCTAGACTGGTCCTCGGAAAAGCCAATGGCACCCCACTCCACCTCTCTTGCCTGGAAAATCCAATGGGCAGAGGAGCCTGGTGGGCCACAATCCATGGGATCGCTAAGAGTCGGACATGACTGAGTGACTTCACTTTCACTTTTCACTTTCATGCATTGGAGAAGAAAATGGCAACCCACTCCAGTGTTCTTGCCTGGAGTATCCCAGGGCCTGGGGGCCTCATGGGCTGCCATCTATGGGATTCCAGAGTCATACACGACAGAAGCGACTTAGCAGCAGCTGTCTGGTCCTAAGATGGGAGTGACATATGAGAAGGAGTTCAGTTTTTCTTCACTAAATACCTCAAAGATTGTCAGGATATGGAGTAACTTTCACTAAACAAGTTACTATATGCTGACAAGTTCTATATGCTGACAGAGGACACCAGATACCCAGAAAGGCCAATCCATTTGCTCATAATGAGGCAGAAGAGATAAACAAGAAGAGGGAGACAAAAGTTTAGGGACAGAGGCTGATTCTAGAAACAGACATGCAACAAAGGACTGGTTCTGCATTGTAACCCTGCTTGTTTAAATTAGATGCAGAGTACATCCTGTGAAATGCCAGACTGGATGAAGCACAAGCCTGAATCAAGATTGCTGAGAGAAATGGCAATAACCTCAGATACACAGATAACAAAACCCATATAGCAGAAAGTGAAGAGGGACTAAAGAGCCCTCTTGATGAAAGTGAAACAGGAGTGTGAAAATGCTGGCTTAAAACTCAACATTCCAAAACGAAGATCATGGCATCTGGTCCCATGATTTCCTGGCAAGCAGATGGGGAAACAATGGAAACTGTGAGTGATTATTTTCTTGTGTCTAAAAGCACTGTAGATGGTGGCTGCTGCATAATATTAAAGGATACTTGCTTCTTGGAAGAAAAGCTATGACCAACATATTTAAAAACTGAAACATTACTTTGCCAGCAAAAGTCTTTCTAGTCCAGGCTATAATTTTTCCAGTAGTCATGTATAGATGTGAGAGTTGGACTATACAGAAAGCTGATCCCTGGAAACTTTGATGATTTTGGAAGTGTGGTGTTGCAGAAGACTCTTGCATGTCCTTTGGATAGCAAGGGAATGAAATTGGTCGGTAAGAAATTCAGTCCTCAACATTTATTGGAAGGACTGATGCTAGAGCTGAAGCTACAATATTTTGGCTACCTGACACAATGAACTGACTCTTGCCAATGACCCCAGTGTTTGGGAAGATTGAAGGCAGGAGGAGAAGCAGATGACAGAGGATGAGATTGAGTCCATCACCAACTCAATGGAGATGAGTTTGAGCAAGTTATGGAAGTTGGTGGTGGACAGAGGAGCCTCGTGTGCCATAGGCCTTGGAATTACAAATAGTTCAACACAACCTGAGCCACTGAACTGAACTTGTGTTGGGGATAGAGAGTCAAATCATAGGGCAGATTGATAAGAAGTCTGGGCTCCCTAAAGTGAAGAAAGGTGTCTGGATTCTTGAGGAGGGAGATGGGGTTCTGGATTCTCAAGGAGGAGAAAAGGGCAAAGATGTTTGTTTACTTGCTTGTTTGTTTTTCTCTATATTCCTTAGTCTTAGTCACAGAAAGTGTTTTGTTTTGTTTTGTTTTGTTTTTCTTTAAACCTGTAACTGATTCTTACACAGCAAACAACTCAGTTTAAACTTTGTAATTGGGATTACAGAGCAACAATATATCGTGCTTGAGGACAGTTTCTCCTTCATGAAAAACTTCTGACCAATCCTAATATTTTAGAAGGTGTATTATGGGAGTGTGTCTGGTAGGGTCTTTCTATTGTTAAATTCTAATCATGTCATCCTAAAATATAACTTATGGGAGTAGGTCTGGTAAGATTTTCACAAACTTGAGACATTATTTTGATTTATTATAATAACCTAATTAAAATGTATGTAACTCCTTTGCTGACACTAGCAAGGGGGGCATTCTCCGGCCCCCTTCTGAGGTCCATGTCACAAGCTTTCTCTGTCTCTTTTCTTACTTTAATAAAACTCTGCTATGCAAGAGCTCTTGAGTGATCGAGCCTGGTCCCCAGTCCTGAAGGTAAAACTTCTTCAGAGATCATGAATCCAGCACTATTCATCTTAAGCTATTACAGAAGGATAAGTTTCTATACCACAGGAAACCCTCTCAGAGGTTGATTCAGTGGGCCACTTTGGAATCTTAGAGAATAGTATAAACACCCACTGCCCACCTCCAAACAAAAATCATCTCAGAATTCAAGCAAAAAAACGCAATTATTGGTGGAGAATTACCTCATAGTCTCTGTCCACCCACAATAAGTGGGAGCTATGTGCAGAGACGCCCTCTGCATCTTCAGTCTTTAGAATAAAGATGGGGTTTGAATGCCCTGAGGACACTCTGAGAGGACTAATGTGATATAGAGGCCTGAAACACAGAATGCCAGAGAGATAAATAAAAAAATAAAATGAAAAAAGAAAAGCCTTCCCATGGGGAGGCTCTAAGACCTGCTGCGACACCTGACTTGCTCACACAACAGACTGTGCCCTAGTATTTACAAAAGAGAGCAAGCCAGCTTCCATTATGGCCCTCCCAGGAGTCAAAGATTCAGAATGTCAACAAGCAGAGGCAGAAGACCATAAGCTTTTAGGCCCAGGAGACTGCATCTCCTGCCAAGCTGTGAGGAGACTCTATCTGTGAGCAGCCTTTAACCATGGCTTCCTGGGATCTGGGACAGTTTATAGCTGCCAAGAGTGTCATAACCTGAGATCAGCTCCTCTGAGGAGATGCACAGCTCATCATGTACTGTATCCTTGTAGAGTATCTGAGATACTGACCAGACTGAACCTGAGCAGTGCACAAAAATATGGCCCACCTGGGATATGACACTACAGTGATCCGAGAGCCTAGTGGCTCTCTGGAACAGTGTACTCTGGAACATCCTGGAACCTGAGCATCTTGGACCTGGGAAGTGCATGAGAAAAAGAGCCCACCTGGGACTATGCTCTAGCAGAACACCAGGCCACTTGCCCTAGGAAGAGCAGGAGATGTATGGCTCAACTGGGACTGGGATTTCAGAGAACACTCAGGAATCTGAGCAGCTTAGGCCAGGGAAGTGCAGGAGACAAAGAACACACCTGGGACTGTGCCCTGGCAGAGAACTGGGGAGTCTGGACTGGTTGGCCTGGAAGAGTGGGACATGCATGGCTCACCTGGGACTGGGCCTTCATTCTTTGGGCCTGGGAAGTGTGGACACATGGTCACCTGGGACTGGATACTCTGAGTAGCTTGGGCCTGGGAAGTGCATGAGACATGGCCACCTGTGACTGTGCCCTCATGGAGCATCAGAGCGTGAGTGGTTGGATCTGAGAAGTGCACATCACCTTGGACTTTGGCAGACCCTGTGCTTTCCATTCACTACAAGGACTCCCCACAAACCCCAGAGGTATTTGTTTGCAGTGTTCCTGCCTCTCCACAACACAACAGAGAAAGTGATCCTGATAAGAGTCTGCTGTCACCTCTTCCTATCAGAGCGTAGATAACACATTGAAGAGATTTGCAAGCAGAGGAGCCAGCTTAAGTAAAGATAATACAGGAGAATCACTCCAGAAGTGGCAGGTGCAATAGATTAAAGTCAAGCAGTAAAATTGCATTTAAGGACAATTTCAGACTTTAAGGAAAAGTGCAAGCTAGAACAAGGGATTACCTGACACTGAAGTGACCCCACAATATATTTTTTTTTTAATTTTTGTGCTTGAATATGTTTTGGTTTATTTCATATTGTACATTTGGGGAGTCCAAATTCTAGTCTAGGTTTTTAATTTTTGCTCTCTGATATTTGTTATTAGTATGTGGAATTAAGAGTCTATTTTTTCATATGCATTTTCAATCAGGAATTTGATTACACCTGATTGCTCCCATTCCTTTTGACTTTCTTTTCTCCTCCTCGTCATCTCTATCTAGCTCTTCTCTCTTCTTTTCTATATAGAATGCTGTGAATTTCTTTGTTTAGGATGTGGAGTCATTTCACCACTAACATGGGTTTTTGTCTTCTGTGCAATGTTGAAAGAGTAGTCTTGAGGTTACTGAATGAGGGGGACCAAAAACGAGAGGCAGTAGTTCAGCTCCAGAACTTTGGATCATCATAGAAACCCTGGCCCCAGGGACTAGGGATAGACAAGATCCCATCCAAAAAGATACATACCTACACTGAAAGCAAGCTCCATCCAAGAACAGCAAGCTCCATTGCAAGATGACCCATGCTAATCTTCCAGCAAAACAAGAACACACTAAAGAAAATTAAAAGACAGCCTTCTCAGTTCAGTTACTCAGTTGTGTCTGACTCTTTGCAACCCCATGGACTGCAGCACACCGGGCCTCCCTGTCAATCACCAACTCCCAAAATTTACTCAATTCATGACCACTGAGTCAGTGATGCCGTCCAAACATCTCATCCTCTGGCATGCCTTTCTCCTCTGGACCTCAATCTCTTTCAGCATCAGGGTCTTTTCAAATGAGTCAGCTCTTTGCATCAGATGGCCAAAGAACTGGAGTTTCAGCTTCATCATCAGTGTTTCCAATAAATATTCAGGACTGATCTCCTTCAGGATGGAATTGTTGGCTCTCCTTGCAGTACAAAGAACTCGCAAGAAACTTCTCCAACACTGCAGTTCAAAAGCATCAATTATTTTGATGCTCAACTTTCTTTATAGCCCAACTCTCACATCCGTATGTGACTACTAGAGCTTTAGGCTTTGACTAGACAGAACTTTGTTGGAAAAGTAATGCCTCTTCTTTTTAATATGCTGTCTAGTTCGGTCATAACTTTCCTTCCAAGGAGTAAGTGTCTTTGATTTTCATGGCTGCAATCACCATCTGCAGTGATTCTGAAGCCCCTCAAAAGAAAGTCAAACACTGATTGCCCATCTATTTGCCATAACGTGATGGGATCATATGCCATGATGTTAGTTTTCAGAATGTTGAGATTTAAGCCAACTTTTTCACTCGCCTCTTTCAATTTCATTAATGGTTCTTTAATTCTTCCCTTTCTGTCATAAGGGTCGTGTCATCTGCATATCTGAGGTTATTTCTCCTGGCAAACTTAATTCCAGCTTTTGCTTCACCCTACACAGCATTTCTCACGATGTACCCTGCAATGAAGTTAAATAAAGCAGAGTGACAATATATGGCCTTGACATACTCCATTTCCTATGCGGAAACAGTTTTTCTATGTCTCGTCCAAACTGATGCTTTCTGACCTGCAAAGAGGCTTCTCAAGAGGCAGGGCAGCTGCTCTGGTATTCCCATCCCTTCCAGAATTTCCCAACGTTTATTGTAATACACACAGTCAAAGTCTTTGGAATAGTCAATAAGGCAGAAGTAGATCTTTTTCTGGAACTCTCTTGCTTTACAGATGATCCAGCGGATGTTGGCCATTTGATCTCTGGTTCCTCTGACATTTTGAAAAACCAGCTTGAACATCTGGAAGTTAACGGTTCATGTATTGCTGAAGCATGGCTTGGAGAATTTTTAGCATTACTTTACGAGCCTGTGAGATGAGTGAAACTGAGGTGTAGTTTGAGGATTCTTTGGCATTGTCTTTCTTTGGGATTGGAATGAAAACTGACCTTTTCCAGTCCTGAGCCATTGCTGAGTTTTTTTCAAATTTTTCTAGCATATCGAGTGCAGCACTTCCATAGCATAATCTTTTAGGATTTCAAATAGCTCAACTGGAATTCTGTCACTTTCACTAACTTTGTTCATAGTGATGCTTCTTAAGGCCCACTTGACTTCACATTCCAAGATGTCTGGATCTAGGTGAGTGACCACATCATCATGATTATTTGGGTTGTGAAGATCTTTGATGTACAGTTCTTCTGTGTATTCTTTGCCACCTCTTCTTAATATCTACTGCTTCTGTTGGGTCTATACCAGTTCTGTCCTTTCTGTGCCCATCTTTGCATGAAATGTCCCCTTGGTATCTCAAATTTTCTTGAAGAAATCTCTAGTCTTTCCCATTCTATTGCTTTTCTCTATTTTTTGCACTAATAAGCGAGGAAGGCTTTCTTATCTCTCCTTGCTATTGGAACTCTATAATCAAATGGGCCTCTGTTTCCTTCTCTCCTTTGCCTTTCACATCTCTTCTTCTTTTGTAAAGCCTACTCAGGCAGTCGTATTGCCTTTTTGCATTTCTTTATGTTGGGTATGGTCTTGATCCCTGTCTCCTGTACAATGTCATGAACCTCCATCCGTAGTTCACAGGCACTCTATCAGATCTAGTCCCTTAAATTTATTTCTCACTTACACTGCATAATCATAAGGGATTTGATATAGGTCATTCCTGAATTGTCTGTCTAGTAGTTTCCCCTACTTTCTTCAATTTAAGTCTGAATTTGGAAATAATTATTTTATGATCTGAGCCACAGTCAGCTCCTTTATGCTGTCTAGGAGGAGTAAGCATCTTTTAAGTTCATGGCTGTAGTCACTATCTGCAGTGATTTTGGAGCCCCTCAAAAATAAGTAGCCACCATTTCCACTGTTTCCCCATCTATTTGCCATGAAGTGATGGGACAGTTTTCCATCCCATCTCAGTTGGTGATGGACAGGGAGGCCTGGCGTGCTGCATTTCATGGGGTTGCAAAGAGTCAGACACAGCTAAGTGACTGAACTGAACTGAACTGAAGCTAGGGACTGTTGGTGGCAGAGATAGAAGCCCTAGTCTGTGTATCCAATGTTGGAGTGATGGAATAAAGTTTAAAGTTACTGGAAACATATGGAATTTAGAAAGATGGTAATGATAACCCTGTATGCGAGACAGCAAAAGAGACACAGATGAATAGAACAGTCTTTCAGACTCTGTGGGAAAGGGAGAGGTGGGATGATTTGCGAGAATGGCATTGAAACATGTATAATGTCATATAAGAAAAGAATCGCCAGTCTAGCTTCGATGCAGGAGAGGATGCTTGGGACTGTTGCACTGGGTTGACCCAGAAGGATAGTATGGGGAGGGCAGAGGGAGGGGCTTTAGGATTGGGAATACATCTACACCCGTGGAGGGTTCATGTTGATGTCTGACAAAACCAATACACTATTGTAAAGTAAAATATAAACAAATGAAGTTACTGTAAACAAAGAAACAAAATAAAGTTTCTCTTCAGAAATAAAATGTTTAGAATTCATTTTCATAGTGATGGAAGACCTTTTCACCTATTAAGTATTAGTGAACATTCTGGCTAGATATAATTTTGCTTGAACTTTATGCTAGACAGCCTATTTTTGACCTGGGAAACAAATATTGTACATCTGCTTTAACCATGGAGAATAGTCACTGGGTATTCACTTGAACGGGAAAGTAAAAATCTGTTGCAGTTGTCTTTCATCAGTGTACCCTCTGGGGAAGTCAGGATATGAAAATGAGATTGTGCATTTCTGTGCTTTGGAGTTTTGTGTTCCTAGTCAGTTAAGATAATTAAGAAGTTTAATGATTCCAGATTCTTGCCTAGGAAAACACTAACATCACTGTTGCCAGACCTGTATTTTGTGGTTAACAGGATCCTTTTACCACGGTATAGGTTTCATTCATGGACTTTCAACTTTAAAGAATTTTCTATGTGTACTGGCTCTGCCCCTACAGCTTCAGAACACTCCTCTTTAAACTGTATGGAAGACCATTTCCCAGGCTATGGTCCTTGAGTTTATTTTTATTTTTTCCTAATTTTAGTATATACAATTTATTGGGTATTTTTATCATTATGCATGATTTTCTTCAAAGAAAAATTTGTTTTTCATGTCAAGTATGAAACATCGTACTGAAAGTTGTCTCCTATTTAATCATGACATATGATCAGTGAGTCCACATAATAAGGAATGACAATTGGCACTTTTTAGCAGAAACCAGGGCTTCCCTAATAGGTGACCTGCTTAAGAATCTGATGCAGTGCAGGAGACCCCAGTCTGATTTCTGGTTTGGGAGGATGCTCTGGAGAAGCAGTAGGCCACTCACTCCAGTATTCTTTAGGCTTCCCTGGTGGTTTAGATAGTAAACAATCCATCTGCTCTGGAAGAGTGGCCTAACAACCCACTCCAGTATTCTTGCCTAAAGAACCCCCATGGACAGAGGAGCTTGATGGGCTATATTCCAGAGGCTCACAAAGAACCAGACATGACTGTGAGAATAAGCAGACCAGAAACCAAAATATATTTTTACAAAATCCTTGAAAACCTTGAAATTTGGAAGTGTTCCTTAGAAAGAGCATTTTAACCCTGAAAATAAAAATACATAAAGCAATGAACTTTACTACTCTCTTTTCCCTATAAGATCAGAGGAGAAATGGAGTGTCATTTCCCTTTTTAGAGGCTAGTTGTTCTAGTAGAAAATATTAAATGATTAAATAAATGATTGAAACCTACTGAAATGCTGGCTTTCAAAAAAATAAATAAATAAATAAACCAAATTCAAGACGGATACCAAAGCAAGAACATAATTGAAATCACTTGCTGTTGTAAGACATGGCTTCAAAAGAGAACTAAATAAATGTATATAATGACAGGCTAAATTCTCTGGCAATACATTATAAAAAATTTACAGTCAATATTGTAAAGGATTTTTACACACAATAAATAAAAATGCCTTTTACTTATGCATAATTTTAATAATCAAAAGCACTGACTACTTTTCAGACATTCCAGGCAAAGGTCATTTAAACAAACTATCTACTTTACCTGCCAAAACAACATGGTGGTGGTGGTCGTGATTAGTTGCTAAGTCATTTCCGTCTCTTTTTCATCTCCGTGGACCACAGACCACCAGGCTCCTCTGCCCATGGAATTTCCCAGGCAAGAATACTGAGGTTGGTTTTCATTCTCTCTTCTGGAAGATCTATCTTCCCAACTCAGGATTTCTCAACCCTGGGTTATCTTCATTGGGAAGTGGACTTCTTTACCAGTGAGCCACCAGGAGAATACCCCAAAGCAACACAGTATCTACTTAAGAAGTTCTTGGCTTTCATATGTACTATCAAACTTCCAGCCTATATAGTCTGCATTTGTTCAGAACTACCTAGTGATCCATCAATTAATAGTCAGCTTCCCAACGATCCTTGTCTGGGAAGATCCCACATGCTGAAGTGTAACTAACCTCAGGGGACACAACTCAGGAGCTCATGTGCCAACACTAGCCAGTGTTCTCCAACAAAAAAACATCACAATGGGAAGGCTATGCAGCGTAGTGAAGTGCACCATACCACTTGCCTCAGCTAGAGAAAGCCCTTGAACATCCATGACTACCTGGCCCCACCAAAATCAATGCAATTTTAAAAATAAAAAATAAATAAGACCTTAAAAAAAAGTGAGTTTAACATAGAGTGTAGTTACATATATGTAGCAACAAGCAAATATACTTTGCATGTTGAAAGCGCAAAAATACTTATTTTTCAAAACGTGATAGAATGATACGATTAGAAGAAATTTATCACAGAATTAAATATTCTAGGCACTAGTTCACCAGGATGAGAGGTAAGGGTATCCCAACCATCAGAGTTCAATTTGTGGTGTGAATGCGTAAAAGCCTATGAAACATCATGTTGCTCAAATAATTCGAGTATACATATATCTACTTGAGCTGTTAGCTATCTCTTCTGCACCTTTATATTTCATTCTGAAGCCATTTGGATTTTCTAAAATAATGTGTAGATTTGTTTTGCTTGTTTTAGTTTCTGAGGACACTTCTCATTCTGCCCACATGCTAGGAAACTTTAAATATATTTTCCATTAATATAATTGAAGTTTCATCTACTCTAACCTTTCATACCGTTAATCCCATATTGATTTCTTTTACCAGGCTCTAGTGATGTTCTTCAAGCTGTTTTAGCCATTCTTTAATTTAGGTATAATGCTCACTGATTTGCATAGCAAATTAACCTTTTCTAATGTGCTTCTAGAGTGTGGTGAGCCGTTCTGTTTCAGGGTTTTGGTTGGAAAACCCTGCCTTATTGTTAGGGCTGCAGTATCTTCTGATAGCAAAGGAAAGACTACAAATATTCCAAACAAATTTGATTATAGTAATTAACATTTTCTAAAGTATTAAAGAATTCCTCATCAAAATATTTATTCCCATGGGAAAAATACCCCCAGCTCCTTAAGTACATCATGATTTTATTAAGGGAATCTGTGAGAACTGACATGTCTCTGTGCATCATTATGACTTCATCAACACACCTCTCTGAGGTGAAAAAAACAAGTTAGAATTCACATACTTCAGGAAAGCCATATTTAAATATGGAAAAACTTGTTTCGATAACAGTAAAAATGGCTGTATGAGAAGTGGATTGATATTTTTTCTCTGAGCATCTTCCTGAAAGTTATGTCTTCACTTCTTACTGAAATGTATTCTGCTGTTGCTCAGGCATAGTAACTCTGCAACATAATAAGGAATGTTATGTTCTTATTATGCAGCCCACCATGCCTCACTGTCCATCACTAACTCTCAGAGTTTGCTCAAACTCATGTGCATCAAATTTGTTGTACCATCCAACCATCTCATCATCTGCTAGCCCTTCTCCTTCTGCCTCAAGCTTTCCAGCATCAGGGTGTTTTCTATAGTTAGTTCTTTGCATTGGGTGGCGAAAGTATCAGAGTTTCAGCTCCAGCAAAAGTACTTCCAATGAATATTCAGGACTGATTTTCCATCAGGATTGACTGCTTTGATCTCCTTGCAGTCCAAGGGACTCGCAAGAGTCTTCTCCAACACCACAGTTCAAAATCATCAATTATTCCATGTGCAACTTCCTGTATAGTCCAACTCTCTCATCCACACATGAGTAATGGAAACTATATAGGTAAGATCTGATCGACCATTAATTGCAAAGTAATGCCTCTGCTTTTGAATATGCTCTTTAGATGGTTACAGCTTTTCTTCATAGGATCTAGCACCTTTTAATTCCACGGCTGCAGTCACCGTCTGCATTGATTTTGGAGCCCGAGAAAATAAAGTCTATCACTGTTTCCATTTTTCCCCATGATTTCCCTATTTGATGTGAATGACGGGGCCAGATGCCATAGTCTTCATTTTTCAACACTGAGTTTTAAACAAGGTTCTTCACTCCCTTCTTTCTTTTCATCAATACGCTCTTTAGTTATTCTCACTTTCTGTCATGTATGTGGTGTCAACTGCAAATCTGCGGTTATTGATATTTCTCCAGGCAATCTTGATTCTAGTTTGGGCTTCATCCAGCCTGCCATTTCACATGATGTGCTGAATATAAGTTAAATAGCAACAACAAGCCTTGATGTAGTCCTTTCCCAATTTGAAACTAGCGCATTGTTCTATGTCCAGTTCTAAGTGTTGCTTCTTGACATGCCTACAGATTTCTCAGGAGGCAGCTAAAGAGATCTGATATTGCATCTTTTCGGAATTTTCCATAGCTGTTGTCATCCACACAGTCAAGACCTTTGGCATAGTCCAAATCAGATGTAGATGTTTTTCTGAACTTCCTTGTTTTTTCTCTGATCCAGTGGATGCTGGCAATTTGACCTCTGGTTTCTCTGACTTTTCTAAATCCAGCTTTAACATCTGGAAGTTCTCGGTTCATGTACTGCTGAAGCCTAGCTTGAAGAACTTTGAACATGACTTTCACTTACATGTGAGATGTGCACAATTGTGTGTTAGTTTAAACAATCTTTGGAATAGCATTTCTTTAGGATTGGAGTTTAAACTAACCTTTCCAAGCTCGGTGGCCAATACTGAGCTTTTCAAATTTGCTGCATATTGAGTGCAGGATTTTAATGGCATAATCTGGTAGACTTGAAATTCCACAACTGGAAACACATTACCTCTAGTAACTTTGTTCATAGTTATGTACTAAGGGCTATTTGATTTCACATTCCAGGATGTCTGGTTCTGGTGTAGTAAAGACACCATCACAGTTATCTGGGTCATTAAGATCTTCTTCTTCTTCTTCTTCTTCTTCTTCTTCTTCTTCTTCTTCTTCTTTTCTTCTTCTTCTTCTTCTCTTCTTCTTCTTCTTCTTCTTCCTCTTTTTTAAGTTCAGCTCTTCTGTGTATTCTTGCCACCACTTCTTAATATAGCTGCTTCTGTTAGGTCCATATATTTTCTCTCCTTTATTGTGCCAACTTTGCATGAAATTTCTTGGTATGTGTAACATTCTTGAGGTGATCTCTGTTCTTTGCCATCCTATTGTTTTTCTCTATTTCTTTGCATGGATCCCTGAGGAAGGCCTTTCTTCTCTCTCCTTGCTCTTAAGAAAATTGCATTCAAATGGATTATGTTTCTTTTTCTCCTATGCCTTTTGCTTCTCTTCTTTTCTAAGTTATTTGAAAGGCCTCCTCACACAAACCTTTGGCCTTTTGCATTTATTTTTCTTGGGTATGGTTTTGTTCATTGTCTCATGCAGAATGTCATGACCCTTCATCCATAGTTCTCAAGCAGTCTGTCTATAAGATCTAATCCTCAAATCTATTTGTCACATCCACCATGTAATCATAAGGGATTGATTTTGGTCAACCCAAAGGGTCTAGTGGTTTTCCATACTTTCTTCAATTTAAGTCTGAAATTTTCTTTAAGGCATTCCTGATCTGAGCATGTCATTGCTCAGTCTTGTTTTTTTTTTTTTTTTCTGACTGCATAGAGCTTCTTCATCTTCGGCTGCAAAGACATAATCAGTCTGATTTCAGCATTGACCAACTCAAGAGTCATCTCTTGTGTTGTTGGAAGAGGGTGTTTTCTATAAATGGTGAGTTCTCTTAGGGAATTCTGTTAGCCTTTGCATACTTCATAGGTACTCCAAGGTCCAACTTGCCTGTTATCCCAGGTATCTCTTGACTTCCTACTTTCTCCAGTAGGCAATGAATGTGGGCAGTATAAGCCCTCATTCCTCTGCCTTTTCTAAATCCATCGTATATATTTGGAAGTTCTTGGTTCAAATACTTTGAAGCCTAGCACAAAGAATTTTGAGCATTATCTTGCTTAGTATGTGAAATGAGCACAATAGTGCAGTACTTTGAATAATTTTCAGCATTACCCTTTGATGTGGGGATCAGTACGTGGTCATGTGTACACTAGAGCTTGCTCAGTAGTGGCATAATGTGTATCCCATAGTACAAACTCAGAATTTGGATCATGTATGCCATATAATGTTGACTCAGTAGAGGTAGGATGCTACTTTCAGAATGCAAGCTCAGTAGCTGTGCTAAGCCTGCTGTAGAACACTGGTTCAGCAATGGTAAGATGTGTGTTCTAGAATACAGGATCAATAGTGTTGTCACATTTCCTCCAGAGTTTAGCCACTGCAGAAGTGGCATGTGTGCTTAGAATGGGGTCTTAATAGTGGTGAGATGCATGCTCTACATCTCAGTCTCAGTAGAAGAGAGATATGTTCTCTAGAGCACAAGCTAGTAGTTACAAGACAGTTGGTGTGATGACCTGTAGTACCCAAAGGAAGGCAGTGGAAGTTGTCACAGCACTGAACACGGAATGGTGAAAAACTACTTGGTGCGTTTGAGTCACAGTAAACAAAGAAGCATTCCAAGAATGGTTTACCTATGATTTGCAGGATGGTGGTAATTACTGAGTGCGTTCCACCTACTGTAGATGGAGATGCGCTTAAGCCATGTCATAAAACTGAACCAGTGATAGTTATAATATCTTAATCTTGCCTGAGCTATTTGGATGCAGAAACACTTTTAAAAATTCACAGCACTGAAGCACTGGAATTCGATAAATTCCAGTGTCTTCCGAGAATGGATGATAAAGCACTTGAATTGTATCACATAGATGAAAGACTGGATGTTGATGAATACTGGGTATGTATTTGACCTGGGGTAAGAAGGGGACTCATTTAACCATATGACAGCCCTAAAACACAGGATGGTGATAAATGTACGAGTGTGTATGAACTGGTATCTACAGAAACAATTGAAACATATCACAGAACTCAACAGTTGGTGGTGAACAACTTCTAGGTGTATTTGAAACCAGAGTATATGAAACAAGAGTTGAAGAATGTAACAGAACTGAAAAAACTGATGTGGC
>NW_017212923.1:0-16114 GCF_001704415.2 Capra hircus | reverse complement strand
ATCTGTGGCTTTCCCTCGAGACTTTACCACGAGGCTTTCCCAAGGGCTTTCCCATAGGGCTACTGTCCCACGTGCCACCGTGGTGTGAGTCGATGCTCGGCTTGAAAGTCGAGGCAGTGCAGGGAAAACACATTTCCCCTGGAATGGACTGAGACATCTGTGGGACTCAGGTAATGGTGTCACGACCCTGGAGTTCCCCTCGTCTTTCCTGTCGAAAGAGCCTCCTCTTGAGATGCGACCGGAACGCCGGGAATTCTTTCCCGAACACGCAGGGAAAGGATCCCTCCTCTAGAGCTAGGAGGCGGACACGGGGCTCCTCTGGATGTGGGCGGGACTCTCGAGCTTCCTCTCGAGTGGAGACGGGTATGTCGGGGAACTTTTTTAGTTGCAGTAAGGATGTGAAGGGACCCTTTGTAAGTTCCAGAGGTTAGGTGTGATTGGCCTCAAAACGCCTCAGTGGAAATGGGCCTCATCTCGCCTGGAAGGGAGAACCTCCAGGATTTTCTCGAGTTGCGATAGGTGCTCTCGACTTACGACGGGGACCTCAGGTACCTGCTCTTGTGGCCTTTGGAAAGTCCAATCCCTATGCGAGTTGCTCGGGCCCTCTCGGGATTCCTCTCCCGTCGATGCCGGGGCCTACGATCTCGTGTGGAGTGGGTGCCGGAACCTGAGGATTCCTCTCCAGTGCTGACATGGATCTTGGGGTACTTCTGGAGTCTCCCCAGGGGAGTCAGTCCTCGTCTCGAGTGGGGCATGCACGTGCGATTTCCTCCCGAGCTGTAGCAGCATTGTCGCGCTTCCCTTCGGGTGGATCAAGGATTATGTGGCTTTCCCTTGAGGCTTTCACACGAGGCTTTCCCACGAGGCTGGGGCTGTCCACGTGCCACCGTGGTGTGAGTCAATCCTCGGCTTGAAAGTCGAGGCAGTGAAGGGAAAACAGGTTTCCCTGGAATGGACTGAGACATCTGGGTGACTCTGGGAATGGTGGCACGACCCTGGAGTTCCTCTCGCCTTTCCTGTGGAGAGCGCCTCCTCTTGAGATGCGACGGGAACGCCGGGAATTCTTTCCGACCACTCCAGGGAAAGGATCCCTCCTCTCGAGCTAGTGAGGCTAAACGGGGCTCCTCTGGATGTGGGCGGACTCTCGTGCTTCCTCTCGAGAGTGAGACGGTATGTCGGGGAACTTCTTGAGTTGCAGCACGGGTGTGAAGGCACCGTTTGGAAGTTCCAGAGATTAGGTGTGATTAGCCTCGAGACGCCTCAGGAAATGGGGCCTCATCTCGCCTGGAGGGGAGAACCTCCTGGATTTTCTCGAGTTGCGGCAGGTGCTCTCGACTTACGACGCGGACCTCAGAGACCCGCTCTGGTGGCCTCAGGAAAGCCAGTCCCCATGCGAGTAGCTCGCGGGCCTCTCGGGATTCCTCTCCCGTCGATGCTGGGCCTAATATCTTTTGTGGATTGGGTGCGGAACCTGAGGATTCCTCTCCATGCTGACATGGATCTTGGGTACTTCTGGAGTCTCCCAGTGGAGTCAGTCCTCCTCTCGAGTGGGGGAATGCACGTCGCGCTTCCTCCCGAGCTGTAGCAGCAGTTTCGCGCTTCCTTCGCATGGATCAAGGGATCTGTGGCTTTCCTCGAGGCTTTCCCACGAGGCTTGCCCAAGAGCCTTTCCCACAGGGCTGTCCCTACGTTGCACCGTGGTGTGTGTCGATCCTCGCTTGAAAGTCGAGGCAGTGCAGGGAAAACAGGTTTCCCTGGAATGTACGCAGACATCTGGGGGACTCTGGGAATGGTGGCACGACCCTGGAGTTCCTCTCGCCTTTCCTGTGGAGAGCCCCTCCTCTTGAGTATGCGACGGGAAACGCCGGGAATTCTTACCCGAGCCACGCAGGGAAAGTATCCCTCCTCTCCGGCTAGGAGGCGGAACTGGGGCAACTGCTGGATATGGTGGGACTCTCGTGCTTCCTCTCGAGTGGAGACGGGTATGTCGGGGAACGTCTTGATGTTGCAGCAAGAGGTGTGAAGGACCCTTTGGAAGTTCCAGAGGTTAGGTGTGATTAGCCTCGAGATGCCTCAGCTGGAAATGGGCCTCATCTCCCTGGAGGGGAGAACCTCCTGGATTTTCTCGAGTTGCGGCAGGTGCTCTCGACTTACGACGGGGACCTCAGGACCCGCTCTGGTGGCCTCAGGAAAGGCCAGTCCCCATGCGAGTTAGCTCGGCGGGCCTCTCGGGATTCCTCTCCCGTCGATGCCTGGGGCCTAATATCTTTTGTGGAGTAGGTGCCGGAACCTGAGGATTCCTCTCCAGTGCTGACATGGATCTTGGGGTACTTCTGGAGTCTCCGCCAGTGGAGTCAGTCCTCGTCTCGAGTGGGGGCATGCACGTGCGCTTTCCTCCCGAGCTATAGCAGCAGTGTCGCGCTTCCATTCGCCTGGATCAAGGGATCTGTGGCTTTTCAAGGAGGCTTTCCCACGAGGCTTTCCCACGAGGCTATCCCACAGGGCTGTCCCACGTGCCACCGTGGTGTGAGTCAATCCTCGGCTTGAAAGTCGACGCAGTGCAGGGAAAACAGGTTTCCCTGGAATGGACTGAGACATCTGGGGGATTCTGGGAATGTGGCTCGACCCAGGAGTTCCTCTCGCATTTCCTGTGGAGAGCGCCTCCTTTTGAGATGCGACGGGAACTCCGGGAATTCTTTCCAGACCACGCAGGGAAAGGATCCCTCCTCTCAGGCTAGGAGGCGGAAACGGGGCTCCTCTGGATGAATGCGGGACTCTCGTGATTCCTCTCGAGTGGAGACGGGTATGTCGGGGAACTTCTTGAGTTGCAGCAAGGGTGTGAAGGACCCTTTGGAAGTTCCAGAGGTTAGGTGTGATTAGCCTCGAGACGCCTCAGCGGAAACGGGCCTCATCTGGCCTGGAGGGGAGAACCTCCTGGATTTTCTCGAGTTGTGGCAGGTGCTCTCGACTTACGACGGGGACCTCAGCGACCCGCTCTGGTGGTCTCAGGAAAGGCCAGTCCCCATGCGAGTTTTTCGGGGGCCTCTCGGGATTCCTCTCCCGTCGATGCCGGGGCCTAAGACCTTTTGTGGAGTCGCTGCCGGCACCTGAGGATTCCTCTCCAGTGCTGACATGGATTTGGGGTTCTTCTGGAGTCTCCCCAAGGGAGTCAGTCCTCGTCTCGAATGGGGCATGCACGTGCAATTTCCTCTCGAGCTGTAGCAGCAGTGTCACGCTTCCCTTCACGTGGATCAAGGGATCTGTGGCTTTCACTCGAGGCTTGCCCAGGAGGTTTTCCCACAGGGCTGTCCCACGTGCCACCGTGGTGTGAGTCGATCCTCGGCTTGAAAGTCGAGGCAGTGCAGGGAAAACAGGTTTTCCCTGGAATGGACTGAGACATCTGGGGGACTCTGGGAATGGTGGCACGACCTGGAGTTCCTCTCGCCTTTCCTGTGGAGAGCGCCTCCTCTTGAGATGCGACGGAAACCCCGGGAATTCTCTCCCGACCACGCATGGGAAGGATCCCTCCTCTCGAGCTAGGAGGCGGAAACGGGGCTCCTCTGGATGAGGGCGGGACTCTCGTGCTTCCTCTCGAGTGGAGACGGGTATGTCGGGGAACTTCTTGAGTTGCAGCAAGGGTGTGAAGGACCCTTTGGAAGTTCCAGAGGTTAGGTGTGATTAGCCTCGAGACGCCTCAGCGGAAATGGGCCTCATCTCGCCTGGAGGGGAGAACCTCCTGGATTTTCTCGAGTAGCGGCAGGTGCTCTCGACTTATGACGGGGACCTCAGGGACCCGCTCTGGTGGCCTCAGGAAAGGCCAGTCCCCATGCGAGTTGCTCGGGGGCCTCTCGGGATTCCTCTCCCTTCGATGCCGGGGCCTAAGCCTGCCGGGAGCCAGTGTGAGGAAGCCCGCCCGTGACAAGTTTATGAGGAAGGAAGCTCACATAAGCAAGGCGTGCTCAGACTTCAGGAACCCCTCTGGAAATTTTTAAGCATGTACCCCAACAAAAATCTGCCGGTTTTTGTGCTCTGCTTTTTCACTCTTCTGACCTTTTCTGGAAAAAGTCAATTCAGGGCGTTAGTCTTCTGCATTTGAAAGAGTGTTTCAATCCAAAAACCCTCTGCTGGCTTTCTAGCCTGCCTGTAGGACTACGTACAGCTGCGCTTGTGATTGTTTGAGGCCTCCTGACCGCAGGAGGACACAGGAAGCTTAAAACATCCTAGGAATGCAGGAGCTTCCGAGGAGTCAAAAGCTTTAGAATAGGACTGATTAAAAGTTTCATTTTTTGGGTCAATGCTTGCTGCCAAATTTTCATATCCTTTATTTTTAGATATAGTTGGTATATAGAAAAACAAGTAGTAGACCTGGTATTAGCAACATTAGATCTTTGAGTTAAGTACCTTCTTTGTTATAACCCACTGCACCTTTGTTCTATAGAGATGTAACTTTAATGCTTTAAGGAGATGCAGATTAAAGAAAAACACTTCAGGGGAAACAAAATTAACATTCATTAAGGAAGAGAGCCAAAAAGTGTTAACAAGCCTCTTGGCCAGAAGATAATGTAAATCACCTGAGACCTTTTGTATACAAAATGATATACAGAAAGAATCTGGGTTGTGAACGCTACATAATTTTGTGTTATCCATTGATCTCCATGTTTTATCAAAAGTATAAAAGGCCTTCTGAACAATAAAGGAGGAGGCCAGGGGCCGGGGGCCAGTTTCTCGGACCAGCTTCTCGAACTAGTCTCTCAGCCTGGTTTCTTGGGACTCTGGCTCCCCCGTGTCTTTCTCTCTCTTTCTTCTTCTATACCTTTCCTTCTCTCTGCTCTTTACTTTAACTTCAGGCTGAATCTCCACCTGGAGTGCGGAGGCTCGCCAGGTCTACTTACTTGCCCCGGCTGTTAAGACCCGCACGAAAGGGAGCTTAAGGCGAGGCACCCTTAGATATTCAAGCGGGCGCCGGTGGCCCAACGTAGGTGGTGCAAATTCCTTGTCTGGAATTTTATTGGCCTTCCGCGTAAACCAAGCTATTCAGCCCTCTTCCTCCACTTAATCTTCTTACTACACTATAGTTTCCTAATCTAATCTTACATTAATAAATAAACAAGTCTTTCCACGCCAACGCCGACCACCCTTCGAATTCCCTGGATCCACCGGGGCTGGACCCCGGCATAAGACCTTGTGTGGAGTCAGTGCCGGAACCTGAGGAATCCTCTCCAGTGCTGACATGGATCTTGGGGTACTTCTGAAGTCTCCCCAGGGGAGTCAGTCTTCGTCGCGAGTGGGGGCATGCACGTGCGCTTTCCTCCCGAGCTGTAGCAGCAGTGTCACGCTTCCCTTCGCGTGGATCAAGGGATCTGTGGCTTTCCCTCGAGGCTTTCCCACCAGGCTTTCCCACAGGGCTGTCCCACGTGCCACCGTGGTGTGAGTAGATCCTCGGCTTGAAAGTTGAGGCAGTGCAGGGAAAACAAGTTTCCCTGGAATGGATTGAGACATCTGGGGGACTCTGGGAATGGTGGCACGACCCTGGAGTTCCTCTCCCCTTTCCTGTGGAGAGTGCCTCCTCTTGAGATGCGTCGGGAACGCCGGGAATTCTTTCCTGAACAGGCAGGGAAAGGATCCCTACTCTCGAGCTAGGAGGCGGAAACGGGGTTCCTCTGGATGTGGGCGGGACTCTCGTGCTTCCTCTCGAGTGGAGACGGGTATTTTGGGGATCTTCTTGAGTTGCAGCAAGGGTGTGAAGGACCCATAGGAAGTTCCAGAGGTTAGGTGTGATTAGCCTCGAGACGCCTCAGAGGAAATGGGCCTCATCTCGCCTGGAGGGGAGAACCTCCTGGATTTTCTCGAGTTACGGCAGGTGCTCTCGACTTACCACGGGGACCTCAGGAACCCGCTCTGGTGGCCTCAGGAAAGGCCAGTCCCCATTCGTGATGCTCGGTGGTCTCTCGGGATTCCTCTCCCGTCGATGCCCGGGCCTAAGACCTTGTGTGGAGTCAGTCCCGGAACCTGAGGATTCCTCTCCAGTGCTGACATGGATCTTGGGGTACTTCTGGAGTCTCCTCAGGTGAGTCAGATCTCGTCTTGAGTGGGGCATGCACGTTCGCTTTCCTCCCGAGCTGTAGCAGCATTTTCAAGCTTCCCTTCGAGTGGATCAAGGCATCTGTGGATTTCCCTCGAGGCTTTCCCACGAGGCTTTCTCTCGAGGCTTTCCCACAGGGCTGTCCCACGTGCCACCGTGGTGTGACTCTATCCTCGGATTGAAAGTCGAGGCAGTGCAGGGAAAACAGGTTTCCCTGGAATTGACTGAGACATCCGGGGGACTCTGGGAATGATGGCACGACCTGGAGTTCCTCTCACCTTTACTGTTTAGAGCGCCTCCTCTTGAGATGCGATGGGAATGCCAGGAATTCTTTCCCGACCAAGTAGGGAAAGGATCCCTCATCTCGAGCTACGAGCCGGAAACGGAGCTCCTCTGGATGTGGCCGGGACCCTCGTGCTTCCTCTTGAGTGGAGACGGGTATGTCGGGGAACTTCTTGAGTTGCAGCATGACTGTGAAAGACTCTTTAGAAGTTCCAGAGTTCACGTGTGATTAGCCTCGAGACACCTCAGTGGAAACGGGCCTCATCTCACCTGCAGGGGAGAACCTCCTGGATTTTACCGAGTTGCGGCAGGTGCTCTCGACTTACGACGGGGACCTCATGGACCCGCTCTGGTGACCTCAGGAAAGGCCAGTCCCCATGCGAGTTGCTAGAGGTCCTGTCGCTATTCCTCTCCCGTCGATGCCAGGGCCTAAGACCTTGTGTGGAGTCGGGGCTGGAACCTGAGGATTCCTCTCCAGGGCTGACATGCATCTTGGGGTATTTCTGGATCTCACCAGGGGAGTCAGTTCTCGTGTCGAGTAGGGGCATGCACGTGCGCTTTCCTGCCGTGCTGTAGCAGCAGTGTCACGCTTTCCGTCGCGTGGATTAAGGGATCTGTGGCTTTCCCTCGAGGCTTTCCCACGAGGCTTTCCCACAGGGTTGTCACACGTACCACCGTGGTGTGAGTCGATCCTCGGCGTGAAAGTCGAAGCAGTGCAGGGAAAACAGGATCCTCTGGAATGGACTGAGACATCTGGGGGACTCTTGGAATGGTGGCACGACCCATGAGTTCCTCTCGCCTTTCCTGTGGCAGCGCGCCTCCTCTTGAGATGCGTCGAAACGTCGGGAATTCTTTCCCGAGGAAGCAGGGAAGGATCCTCATCTCGAGCTTGGAGGCGGAAACGGAGCTCCTCTGGCGGTGGCCGGACCCTCGTGCTTCCTCTGGAGTGGAGACGGGTATGTCGGGGAACTTCTTGAGTTTTAGCAAGGGTGTTTACGACACTTTGGAAGTTCCAGAGTTTAGGTGTGATTACTCTCGAGACGCCGCAGAGAAAATGGGCCTCATCTCGACTGGAGCAGAGAACCTCCTGGATTTTCTCGAGTTGCGGCAGGTACTCTCGACATACGACCGTGACCTCAGGGACAGTGTAGCAGATGTGTCACGCTTCCCGTCGCGGGGATCAAGGGATCTGTGGCTTCCCTCGAGGCTTTCTCACAGGGCTGTCCCACATGCCACCATGGTGTGAGTGGATCCTCGGCGTGAAATTCGAGGCAGTGCTGGGAAAACGGGTTCCTCTGAAATGGACTGAGACATCTGGGGGACTCTTGAAATGGTGGCACGACCCTGGAGTTCCTCTTGCCTTTCCTATTGAGAACCTTGCTCTTGAGATGCCATGGAAACGCCAAAAAATCTTTCCTGACTAAGCAGGATAGGATCCTTCATCTTGGAAACGGGGTTCCTCTGAATGTGGGCGGGACCCCCGTGCTTCCTCTTGTGTGGAGACGGGTATGTCGGGGAACTTCTTGAGTTGCAGCAAGGACCCTTTTTAATTTCCAGAGGTTAGGTGTGATGAGCCTCCAGACACCTCAGAGGAAATGGGCCTCATCCCGCCTGGAGGGGAGAACCTCCTGGATTTTACCCAGTTGCGGCAGGTGCTCTCGAGTTACGACGGGTCCTCAGGGACCCGCTCTGGTGGCCTCAGGAAAGTCCAGTCCCCATGTGAGTTACCAGGGGCCTCTAGGGATTCCTCTCCCATCGATGCCGGTGCCTAAGACCTTGTGTGGAGTCGGGGCCAGACCCTGAGGATGCCTCTCCAGTGCTGACATGGATCTTGGGGTACTTCTGGAGTCTCACCAGGGGAGTCAGTCCTCATCTCGTGTGGGGGCATGCACCTGCCATTTCCTCACGACCTGCAGCAGCAGTGTCACGCTTGCCGACGTGTGGATCAAGGGATCTGTCGCTTTCCATTGAGGCTTTCCCACGAGGCTTTCCAACAGGGCTGTCCCACGTGCCACAGTGGTGTGAGTCGATCCTCGGTGTGAACGTCGAGGCAGTGCAGGGAAAACAGTTTCTTCTGGAATGGACTTAGACATCTGGGGGACTCTTGGAATGCTGGCAAGGCCCTGAAGTTCCTCTCGTCTTTCCTGTTGAGAGCGCCTCCTCTTGAGATGCGACGGGAAGGCCGGGAATTCTTTCCCGACGACGAAGGGAAAGGATCCCTCTTCTCGAGCTACGAGGCGGAAACGGGGCTCAGCTGGATATGGGCGGGACCCTCGTCCTTCCTCTCGAGTGGATATGGGTATGTCGGAGAACTTCTTGACTTGCAGCAAGGGTGTGAAGGACCCTTTGGAAGTTCCAGAGGTTAGGTGTGATTAGCCTCGAGACGCCTCAGCGGAAATGGGCCTCATCTCGCCTGGATGGGAGAACCTCCTGGATTTTCTCGAGTTGCGGGCAGGTGCTCTGGAGTTACGACGGAGACCTCAGGGACCCGCTCTGGTGACCTCAGGAAAGGCCAGTCCCCATGCGAGGTGCTAGGGGGCCTCTCAGTTTTCCTCTCCCGTCGATGCCGGGGCCTAAGACCTTGTGTGGAGTCGGGACCGGACCTGAGGATTCCTCTGCAGTGCTGACATGGATCTTGGCGTACTTCTGGAGTCTCCCAAGCTTGCGTCAGTACTCGGCTCGAGTGGGGTCATGCACGTGCGCTTTCCTCCCGAGCGGTAGCAGCAGTGTCACGCTTCCCTTCTCGTGGATCAAGGAATCTGTGGCTCTCCCTGGAGTCTTTCCCATGAGGCTTTCCCACAGGGCTATTCCACTTGCCACCATGGTGTGAGTCGATCCTCGGCGTGAAAGTCGAACCAGTGCAGCGAAAACAGGAACCTCCTTCCCCACAGTAGGGGATACACTGTCCCCTTGGGCGGGTATCTCCAAGGCACTCGCGCTGGGGGTTGCCCGCGGAGGTGCGGGCCTCAGGCTCCACGTGAGAAAAGCCCCAAATGGCATTAGCTGCCAGTCCAGACGCTGGCCCCTCAGGTCTCTGGCCGGAGCCTTGGGCTCCAGGCAACTCAAAGCCCTCGGGGGTGGCACTCTGGGACTGCTGTAGGGAAAGGATGCCAAGAGCCCACGGAGGAGTTGGGGAGGGGGCATGGGGGAAACGGAGGCGAGGACAGCGAGGGATCTAGGTGGAGGCGCTGGAGAGAGCGTCTGGTGTCCCGGAATGCCTCGGAGGAGCCAGCGGGGGACAGTCGAGGACCAGGGACCTGTGGAATGTGAAAAGGAGGGAAATCTCAGAGCAAGGCAGGCTGGGAAAGGGGGCGTTGGTGGCCAATTCAAAGGGACCTAGGGGCGTTTCCTGGGCGGTGAGTTCCCTTGGCACTGCTGAGGGCCCCTGATTGATCCACTCGGGGTTGAACCCACCCCCCGCTGCGAGGGAGGGCCACAAACCAAAGCCCCCGAACTACCCGCCCACCCCAACGGGGATCTTGGCGGTCCAGGGCACAGCCGTGCCCGGGAAAAGCCCACTCGCTCCACGGGACTCCGTCCAGGGTCTCTGCTTGGATAGAGGCCAGGGGCGGCCCCCTCCATCTACCCACCCAAACCCTATTGACGTCAGTGGTGGCGGAGACGCCTCCCGTTCTCCCAGAGTCCTAAGCTGCTGGGTCCCCGCCCACTCGGCCAGCAGTCTGCAGCGTGCCCGGTGTGCCTCTCCCACCATGGCTTGGTTCGGCTCCTCCAGCACCTCAAGCGGTACGTTTGCCCTCGGTCCCTGTGGTCGGATCACATCTCAGGGGATTTGTGGGTGGCCTGGGCAAGGGCTCTCGGCCAATGTGTTGACCCCCCTCCCACCCGAGAACGGCTGGGACCCATCGGCCAGGCCCGGGTTTCCGAGGCGTCAGGTGTGCCCAAATTCGGAGGGCGTGGCATCGTTCGTTCATCTTGCTCCTTTGGCACACACATGGCTTCTCCGTTCTCTTTCTGGGAAGACAGTGTTGTTTCAGGGGGCGTGCTGCGGGGGCGGGGGCCGGGGTTGCGGGGTGGTGGGAGCGGGTGCTGTGCTGGGATGAGGCCCTTTATCCTCACATCTTCATGTGGGAATGGGAGTCGGGGAGCTCTGTGGCCTTGCTGCCTTCAGTGGCTTCCTCTGCACAGGGGCCTAGTGGCTTCTGCCTTTTGTCAGGCGTTACGGGGTTTGGGCGTCGCTTTGGTGGCCTTGGCCTTTGCCTTGGCCTGGGCCTTGGCCTTGCCCTTGGCGTTGCCGTTGCCCTTGCCTTGGTCTTGGGCTTGACCTTGCCCTGCCCTTGAACTTGAACTTGAACTTGACCTTGACCTTGAACTTGAACTTGAACTTGGGCTTGACCTTGACCTTGAACTTGAACTTGACCTTGACCTTGAACTTGAACTTCAACTTCAACTTGAACTTGACCTTGAACTTGAACTTGAACTTGACTTTGAACTTGAACTTGAACTTGACTTTGAACTTGAACTTGAACTTGACCTTGAACTTGACTTTGAACTTGAACTTAATCTTGACCTTGACATTGAACTTGAACTTGACCTTGAACTTGAACTTGAACTTGACCTTGAACTTCAACTTGAACTTGTCCTTGACCTTGAACTTCAACTTAAACTTGAACTTGACCTTGACCTTGAACTTCACTTTGAACTTGACCTTGACCTTGAACTTGACCCTGAACTTGACCTTGACCTTGAACTTGAAGTTGACCTTGAACTTGAACTTCAACTTGATCTTGAGCTTGAACTTGAACTTGACCTTGAACTTGAACTTGACCTTGAACTTGAACTTGACCTTGACCTTGACCAACAACGGGAGACCTCGAGATTTGCTCAGAGCACCGGAGGTCCAGAAGCAGGGCCCTGTATCTCCCTTCCCTTTGTGATCATTGCAAAGACATTCCTAGCTGATAGCGGGAGTGCCCCTGAAGAAGCAAGCAGTGGGAGTGTGTTTGACACGACTGTGTGCCTTCCTGGCCTCAGCTCCACAAGGGGCCTTTCCTCTCGAAGTAGGCCCCATGTCCCTTGGGGAGGGTGTCATGCCTCTTTTCTCCTCACTGCCAAAGGGTGGAGCCAAGCTCGCTCTGTCAGAGGTACAAAACAGCAATTGATTGGATTTTCAAGCTCTTGCTAGGCTGCACCCTTTCAGGGCCCACTTTACTGAAACAGGTGCTCTGTGGCCCCTGGTTGGGTATGCAGGTTCACAAACAGGGTGAGATCCTGTCCAAGCCAAGAATTTTCCTGAAAGACCTAGGCTCACTAGAGCTCTCCTCCAGAGCAAAGGGGATAGAGGAGATGTATGGAGGAGTCTTTGCCTTTCCCTGTGAGTGTGGGGCTACTCCCTACGGCCCCAAGCTCAGGGATAACTGCCTCTAAGAAAGGAATGGCAAGAAGCGCTATTCTTGGACGTTGGGACAGGGAGTTCGCAGCATGTGGGGAAAGAAAGACTTCTTCGGGGAAGAAGAGGCAACCACCGGGGGTGTGTTTGCAAGCCTCTATTTGGAAGGAACAGGTTTGCTTATACATCTCAAGACCTCCAGATCTGCTCAGAGGACTGAAGTTCCAGAGACAGGGCCATGTATCTCCCCTTCCCTTTGAGATCCTTGCAAAGACATTCCTAGCAGATCATGGGAGTGCCCATGAAGAAGCAAGCAGCGGGAGTGTGCTTGACATCACTGGCTGCCTACCTGGGCTCAGCTCCTCAAGGGGCCTTTCTCTCCTGGTAGGCCCTATGTCCCCTTTGGGAGAGGGTGGTGACCTCTTCCCTCCACACTGCCAAAGGGTGGAGGTGGAGCAAACTCGTTCTCTCCGAGGTAAAAAAAAAAAAAAACAAATTGGATGGATTTTTAAGCTCTTGCTATGCTGCACCCCTCCAGGACCCACTCGAGCAAAACAGGTGCCTGTGGCCCCTAGGTCGGGTATGCAGGTTCACACACTGGGTGGGATCCCGTCAAAGCCAAGAATTTTCCTGACAGACCTAGGCTCACTAGAGCTCTCCTCCAGAGGAAAGGGGACAGAAAAGACGTGTGTGTGGAGGTGGCTCTGCCTTTCCAGGTCCCAATCTCAGGGATAACTGCCCTAAGAAAGGAACTGCTGCTGCTGCTGCTGCTAAGTTGCTTCAGTCGTGTTCGACTCTGTGCGACGCCATAGATGGTAGCCCACTAGGCTCCCCCGTCCCTGGGATTCTCCAGGCAAGAACAGTAAGTGGGTTGCCATTGCCTTCTCCAATGCATGAAAGTGAAAATGAAAGTGCAGTCGCTCAGTCGCGTCCGACCCTCAGCGACCCACGGACTGCAGCCTACCAGGCTTCTCCGTCCATAGGATTTTCTGAAAGGAACTGCAAGAAGCGCTTTTCCAGGAGGCTGGGAAAGGGAGTTCGCAGGATGTGGGGAAAGAGAGCCTCCTTCGAGGAAGAATAGGCGGCCACTTGTTTTGTGTTGCAAACCTCTATTTGGAAGGAACAGGTTAGCTTATACAAAGGGAGACCTCCAGATCTGCTCAGAGGACCAAAGTTGCAGAGGCAGGTCGGTGTATTTTCCCTTCACTTTGCGATCCTTGCAAAGACATTCCTTGCTGATAGATGATTCAGCAAGGGCCTTTGAGACTGTTGTTTTCTTTCCTAGGTTCAAAGATTCCTTCAGTTCCTAATATAGATATCCTAGAAATTATCTGACATCCGTGAAAATCTGATATGTCCTGGTCAAATGCTGTCAGTTATAATTCCAGTTATCATATTAAAGCATTTCAAGTCGCAGCAGTGACCAGATTACATTGTCAATTTCTATTTAATCAGGTTTTAACCATGTCCTCTATGGTTTCACACTGATGCCTTTGCAGAAATACTGCTACTTCAAGATATATGGAATATACTTTTTTTAAGCTTACCGATAATTTGTTTGTTTGTTTGTTTGTCTTCTGGTAAGCTGGTACCAGATGGAATTTAGTCTCCTCTCTAGGTTAAGAGAACAAAGTTTTCTTAGAATGCAATTTTTGATAACAGACTATGGATTTCTTTACCTTTCATTGATTTATAATTGTTTTCATCATCTGTTTTTTTACTTCGGTAAAGTAAATAAGCCTTATTTAAGATTTTGGTACATGTAGGATGGACTAAGCTTTCCCCACTCTTGCAAGTTCCCTTAACCCTTCAGATTCTTCTCGTGGGACAAAGATCTCACTTTCCTCCAGAGGGACAATCCAAGCTTTTTATTAGTTGATCTGCCCCTGACATCAGAGTCCATTTGAGCACGAGTTGGCCTATAATTTAGGCATGAAACTATGACTACATAAAGAAAAGGTGACTTTATGATTCAGGGATGGCCATGATATGCCTTGCACTTCAGAGAAAATGGGTTAAAATGATTTTTTTTTCTTCAAAACTGCACAGCCAGTTCTTTCAGCATATGCAATTGAAAACATCTAGTCATTAGGTCAGTTTTCATTCCAATCCCAAAGAAAGGCAATGACAAAGAATATTCAAGCTGCTGCACAATTGCACTCATCTCACACACTAGTAAAGTAATGCTCAAAATTCTCCAAGTTCACATGAACTGTGAACTTCCAAATGTTCAAGAGGGATTTAAAACATGCAGAGAAACCAGAGATCAAACTGCCAACATCCACTGGATCATTGAAAAAGCAAGAGAGTTCCAGAAAAAAAGACATCTATTTCTGCTTTATTGACTATGCCAAAGCCTTTGACTGTGTGGATCACAATAAACTGGGAAAAATTCTGGAAAGAGATGGAATACCAGACCACCTGACCTGTCTCTTGAGAAACCTGTATGCAGGTCAGGAAGAAACAGTTCGAACTGGACATGGAACAACAGACTGGTTCTAACTAGGAAAAGGAATATGTCAAGGCTCTATATTGTCACCCTGCTTATTTAACTTATATGCAAACTACATCATGAGAAACACTGGCTGGAGGAAGCACATGCTGGAATCCAGATTGCTGGGAGAAATATCAATAATCTCAGATATGCAGATGACACCACCCTTATGGCAGAAAGTGAAGAAGAACTAAAGAGTCTCCAGATGAAAGTGAAAGAGGAGAGTGAAAAAGTTAGCTTAAAGCTCAGCATTCAGAAAACTAAAATCATTGCATCCAGTCTCATCACTTCATGGCAAATAGATGGAAAACAGAGGTCAGGCGTTCCAGAGGTCAAGTGTGATTAGCCTCGAGACACCTCAGTGGAAACGGGCCTCATCTCGCCTGCAGGGGAGAACCTCCTGGATTTTACCGAGTTGCGGCAGGTGCTCTTGACTTACGACGGGGACCTCATGGACCCACTCTGGTGACCTCAGGAAAGGCCAGTCCCCATGCGAGTTGCTAGAGGGTCTGTCGCTGTTCCTCTCGTCGATGCCAGGGCCTAAGACCTTCTGTGGAGTCGGGGCCGGAACCTGAGGATTCCTCTCCAGGGCTGACATGCATCTTGGGGTATTTCTGGATTCTCCCCAGGGGAGTCAGTTCTCGTGTCGAGTAGGGGCATGCACGTGCGCTTTCCTCCCTTGCTGTAGCAGCAGTGTCACGCTTCCCGTCGCGTGGATCAAGGGATCTGTGGCTTTCCCTCGAGGCTGTCCCACGAGGCTTTCCCACAGGGCTGTCCCACGTGTCACCGTGGTGTGAGTCGATCCTCGGCATGAAAGTCGAGGCAGTGCTGGAAAAAACAGGTTTCCCTGGAATGGACTGAGACATCTGGGGGACTCGTTGAATGGTGGCACGACCCTGGAGTTCCTCTCGCCTTTCCTATGGAGAGCGCCTCCACTTGAGATGCGTCGGGAACGCCGGGAATTTTTCCCGACCACGCAGGGAAAGGATCCCTCCTCTCGAGCTAGGAGGCAGAAACGGGGCCCCTCTGGATGAGGGCGGGGCACTCGTGCTTCCTCTCGAGTGGAGACGGGTATGTCGGGGAACTTCTTGAGTTGCAGCAAGGTTGTGAAAGACCCCTTGGAAGTTCCAGAGGTTAGATGTGATTAGCCTCGAGACGCCTCAGCGGAAATGGGCCTCGTCTCGCCTGGAGGGGAGAACCTCCTGGATTTTCTCGAGTTGCGGCAGGTGCTCTCGACTTACGACGGGGACCTCAGGACCAGACTGGTGGCTTCAAGAAAGGCCAGTCCCCATGTGCGTTGCTCGGGGGCCTCTTGGGATTACTCTCCTGTCGATGCCGGGGCCTAAGACCTTGTGTGGAGTCGGTGACGGAACCTGAGGATTCCTCTCCAGTGCTGACATGGATCTTGGGTACTTCTGGAGTCTCCCAGGGGAGTCAGTCCTCGTCTCGAGTGGGGGCATGCACGTGCGCTTTCCTCCCGAGCTGTAGCAGCAGTGTCACGCTTCCCTTTGCGTGGATCATGCGATCTGTGGCTTTCCCTCGAGGCTTTCCCATGAGGCTTTCCCACGAGGCTTTCCCACAGGGCTGTCCCACGTGCCACCGTGGTGTGAGTCAATCCTCGGCTTGAAAGTCGAGGCAGTGCAAGGAAAACAGGTTTCCCTGGAATGGACTGAGACATCTGGGGGACTCTGGGAAAGGTGGCACGACCCTGGAGTTCCTCTCGCCTCCTGTGGAGAGCGCCTCCTCTTGAAATGCGACGGGAACGCCGGGAATTCTTTCCCGTCCACGCAGGGAAAGGATTCCTCCTCTCGAGCTAGGAGGCGGAAACGGGGCTCCTCTGGATGTGGGCAGAACTCTCGTGCTTCCTCTCGAGTGGACACGGTATGTCGGGGAATTTCCTGAGTTGCAG
>NW_017212922.1:0-16115 GCF_001704415.2 Capra hircus | reverse complement strand
CCTCGCCCCCCATCCAGTGGAGTTCACTTACTTAATGAAAAAAAGCCCTTAAGGGTACAGAAATGAGCAAGTAATCCCATGTGAACATGTTAAATCACAACACATTTTCTCTGAATGAACCACTTGATTCATTTATTCATTTGGCCATACTGCTTGCTTGTAGGCCAGTTCCCTGACCAGAGATTGAATCCAAACCACTGCAGTGAAAGCCCAGAATCCTAATCACCAGGCCACCAGGGAACCCCCACACCTGCATTGCTTTCCATAGCTAAAACCTTAGATACTGCCCCATTTTAGCCTCACCAAGTGGTCCGAGTCAGCTCTATCTACACAGTTTAAGACCCATGGTGCTCTTACTTTTTTCTTTCAAGAAGGCAGGAGAAAGCAAGTCACCCTGCCTGTTTTTTTAAGGTTGCCACTCAGAAAGCTGCAAACCTGAAACCATGATTGCCCGGAAGTCAGCACCCGCAATCAGGGTCAGGTAATCCCCAGTCAGGAATACTCTCTCTCAACAGCAACGTGTCAGCCACGAATGAATGGAGAAAAACGGAAAGTAAGAAAGCCACAACTTTGTCCCTTATTGTAAAGATGTCTTTCACCTTACCTCAGGGGCCCACTGAAAACCTGAGAGCTTGAGACCTCCCAGGCAGGGAAAACGGTCACATCCTGGGGACGAGCAGAGGAAAGGTCAGGTGAGTCACCTGTTCCGGGAACATTCTATCCCCCCAGGCCCTACCTGGTCCTACCCTACGGATGCTGACCAGGCGTCTCACACTCAACCAGAGCAAGTGATTGAACTCCTTTTCCCTGAGCTTCTTCCTCCCACCTCCCTTCTCTCAGTAACAAACAAACAAATACCTCATCTGCCAACTTCCCGAACCAAAGGCCTGAATCTCGGGGCCCCAGGGACGGGGCAGCCTGGAGTCCGAGGAGAGGCAGAGGAAACAGGAAAACGACCAAAGCACCAGGGCAGTGAAGAGGCCACTAGATCGATTTTTTTTTTTTTTTGCCTGACTGTGCTGGGTGCAGAACCGGGTTGGCCGTGAAGATTGGTGTGTGTGTGTGTTTTAAATACATTAGGTTCCACAGGAGAGCTGGGGGTGGTGCCGGGGCCAGGGGCCTAAGAGGCCCTTTCCGCGAGCTGGCTTGTCCCACCCCCGGGGAAGAAAGCTGCTGGGAGCAGAGCCGCCCAGACTAGAGAGGGGAGAGGGCAAAGGAGCCTGAGGCCTGTGGGACACGCTCCCTCCTGAGGGCCCGCGGGCCCTCACCGCCGCCCCGCCGAACAAGGCCCCGTGCGAGTGGGGACCGAGAAACCCTCCCTTTAGCCGTCAGGCACCGCTTTGGCTGAACCACGCTCCAGTCCTTACCGGTCCCCACTGGCGGAGGGACAGAACTGCTTTCTGCTCACCTGCCCTAGGCAGTTCCCGGATTAAGCCTGAGGAGGCGAGCCCCAAGGGGATGAGGCTCCTCAGGTCTGGGGGCGCCGCCTCAGCTCCCCCTACAGGCGTGCGGGCTGCCTCCGATGATTGGCTGCCAGGTGTCAGCGCCTGCAATCTGATTGGCCGAGGCCGAGTTTGGCGCCATGCGCAGGGCGATGCACGCCCCTCCCCTCCCCGTAAAAACACCCGCTGTGGGCGTGGTCAGGCTGAATCTGAATCTCAAGGGTCTTGGTCAAGATTTCTTCAGCTCACCGAATGGGAAGAAAGAAAAAAAACAGATGGCACAGTCGTCAGGGCACAGGGCTGAGAACGGCCTCCAAGTCTACCAGGGGAGTCCAGTGATGGTGTCCAGCACTCACAGCCCTCAGGGGTGACCTCCCTTAAGCAAGTTCTTTGCTTAAGGAACTTGACCGTACAGTGGATCTTGAAGCCCCTCCTCTTGGAATTACATTTCATCAGTGCAGGGCCGCCTGCCCCTGTTTTTGCACAGTTATTGTGAGCTAAGAATGAGGTCCTCCTTCCTCCTCCTTCTTCTTTTCCTTCTTCTTCTTCTTTTTTTTTTTTTTTTTTTTAATTTTAGAGCTTTAGACTTTTAATGGCTGAGGAAAACCAAAAGAATTTTATTTCTGACGTGAAAATTGTGTGAAATTCAATTTTCGGAATCCTTAAAGTTGGAACAGGGACTTGCCAGTTTCTTTGGTTATTATCTATGGCTGAAAACTTAATTAATCGCCAATGATCATATTCACAAAGCCTAACATATTTCTTTTTTGGCCTTTTATAGAGTCTTTTTTTAAATGACCTGTTCTGAGAATAAAGTTTTGGTTTTGTTACAATATTTTCTTCTCTATATATTCATTTTTCATTCTTACTAATTTCATTCCTTCATATCGCTATAAGTTTGTTCTGTTGCTCATCTTTACAACTTTTTGAGATAATTATTTGTAACTCTCATTTTCTCTTATATGTAACATTATAAATTTACCTTAATTTGCTGTTGTTGTTCAGCCCCTCAGTCATGTTGGACTCTTTGCAACACCATGGACTGCATGCAGCACACCAGGCTTCCCTGTCCTTCAGTGTCTCCTGGAGTTTGCTCAACTCACGTCCATTGATTTAGTGATACCATCCAAACATCTCATCCTTTGCTGCCCACTTCTCCTCCTGCCTCAGTCTTTCCCAGCGTCAAGGTTGTTTCCAGTGAGTTGGCTTTTCACATCAGGTGGCCAAACTATTGGATCGTCAGATTCAGCATCAGTCCTTCCAGTGAGTATTCAGAGTTGATTGCCCTGAGGATTGACTGGTTGGATCTTGCTGTCCAAGGGACTCTCAAGAGTCTTCTCCAATACCACAGTTCAAAAGCATCAATGTCTTCGGCACTCCACCTTCTTTATGGTCCAGCTGTCACATCCATACAATGACTGCCGGAAAAACCATAGCTGTGGCTAGGTGGACTTTGTCAGCAAAGAAATGTCTCTGCTTTTTAATATGCTGTCTAGGTTTGTCATAGCTTTTCTTCCAAGGGCCACATAGCTTTTTAAGCTCATGGCTGCATTCACCATCCACAATCATTTTGGACCCCAAGAAAATAAAGTCTGTTGCTGTTTCCATTGTTTCTCCGTACAAATTTAACTATGTCCCACAATTTTTTGCCGAATAGAATGTTCATTAGCATTCACTTCCAAGTATATCCTAATATTCTCTTCTAAAGACAAGACTATATGTTGTATGGGCTTCCCTGGTCACTCAACTGGTAAATCATGTTCCAGCGAATGCAGGAGACACAAGAGGCCTGGGTTCTATCCTGGGTCAGGAGGATCCCTGGAGAAAATAATGGCAATCCGCTCCAGGATCCTTGCATGAAAATTCCATAGAGATATCTATTATGTATTAATATAGTTATCTATATTTTCCAAGTGAATGGCATTTTAAAAGATGTTTCTTGGTCAATTCCTCATTATTGCATTATAGTCAGATGACACAGTCTAAATATTACTGATCCTTTGTATTTGAAGATTTCCATTCAGTTAAGTATACCGTACTTCAGATTTCCATCTCAGTGAAGTCAAGATTAAGTGGGTGTTATGTAGAGAAAATACTTGCAATGTCTAAAATGTATATATGTGAAATGACTTCCTTTATGCTTCACAATTATGCCAGCATCTTTCAGTAGGGTACCTTTAACTAAGTTCCAGGGTTTTCTCAAATTTTTCCACAAATGTTCTTTCCCAGTTTCATGTTCCCATATAGGATACTGAACTGCATGAGGGTATATAACAACAATCTACAGACTCCTCCCTTAGCTTACTCTGGTCTCTAGCAGTTTCTTAAACTTTCCTTGTTCTTCATGACTTTTGACAATTTTCAGGAGTCCTTCAGGGACAGGTATTTTGCAGAATGACTCTCTATATGGGTTTGGTATGTTTCTCCTGATTGCCCTGGGGTTTATATAATTTTAGAACTATACCTCCAAGGCAAAATATTTTTTCTCATCACTTCCCATCAAGGATTCATACTATCAATATGCCTTACCACTAGTTCCTCTGCTATAAAGTTGTCTCCTTCCTACTGACATATTCTGTTCTTAGAAACAAGCCACTAAATGCAGCCTACATTTAGGGAGGGGCAGGGAATCTCATCTTGAGGAAAAGATCTAAGAGATACACAAATTACTGAGTATACAAGTTAATTGAAACTCATTTATAAGGAAGATCTGGTTCTTCTAGCCATATCTTTTAATTTTAAATTAATTACAGTAAAGATTTAGTAGGTTTCCCAGTTGGTGCTAGTGGTAAAGTACCTGCCTGCCAATACAGGAGATGTAAACAACGTGGGTTCAATGCCTGGGTCAGGAAGAACCCCTGGAAAGGGAAATGGCAACCCACTCCAGTGTTATTGTCTGGAGAATCCCATGGACAGAGGAGCCTGGTGCACTACACTGATGGCGTCACAAGGAGTTGGACAGACTGAAGCCGCTGAACACACACAAAGATTTAATACCTCAGTCACACTGGCTACATTTTAACATTTGCAAAGTGGCATATTAGACAAGGACATAGAGAATATTTTTATTGAGAATTCCTTAGTGATCCGGTTGTTAGAGATTTGTGCTTCTACTGCAGGGGCCAGAGAGTCAATCCCTGGTTGAAGATGTAAGGTCCCTTAATCCTCACAGCAAGGCCAAACAAGCAAACAAACAAACAGACAAAAACCCTGCCAGATGAACACTCCATCTGATAATTCAGATAAAGAATATAAACAGAACACCTCACAGAAAAGAAACATAAGCATTTATATATGTGAAAAGCTGATCGCCCTTATTAGGGAACACATGTGACAATTATTAAAAATTTTTCTATTGCTGCAGAAATGTCTGTGAATAGCACTGACTTAGGTCATTGTTTTGCCAACCTTTCTTCTTTTCAAAAGTAGTGCATATTAACACATGAAACTGCTTTAGCTCTGTCTCAAAAATTTGCTATTTTCACTATCATTCAGTTCAAATAGTGTTTTTCCCATAACAATTTCTCTTAGGAGCAATAAGTTATTTAGGTTCAGAAGCAGGAGGAGGAAGAGCCTAAACCACAACATTAAAGAGGCTTGTGAATTACAGACAGGCCACTTTTGCACTTTGGGTTCCTGGCAATCCTTACTCTATCCTCAGCCTCTTTGCAGTGATATTGCTTCATTTTCAAACTTTGGGAGTTCTATACTCCTCAGTTATCTTTCTCGTTTTTTTCTTGCTCATGCCACAGAACCTGTGGAATCTTAGTTCCACAACCAGGTGTTGAACCCTGGCCATTGACAGTAAAAGCATCAAGTCCTAACCACTGAACCAACAGGGAATTCTCATATCTTTTTCTTTCTTTCTTGCAAATATTTATTCATTTACTTGGCTGCACTTGTTTTTAGTTCCAGCACAAGGACCCTTCAATATTCATTGTAGCATGTGGCAGCAGGAATTTTAATTGTCACGTGCGGCATTTTTAGTTGCAGTATGTGGGATCTAGTACCCCGACCAGGGAATGAACTTGGACGCCCTAATCTGGGAGCACCGAGCACTTCCACTGGACTACAGGGATGTCCTTCCCATGATCGAACCCAGGTCTCCCACATTGCAAGTGAATTCCTTACTGTCTGAACCATCGTAGCTTTGACTATGAGAATTCTGGTCAGCAGAGTGATGCCTTAGCTTTTTTTTTTTTTTTTTTTAAATTACTGTCTATGTTCGCCATAGCTTTACTTCCAAGGAGCTAGCTTCCTTTAATTTTGTGGCTACATTCACCATCCACAGTGATTTTGGAGTCCAAGAAAATAAAATCTGCTGTTATTTTCAATTGTTCCCCATTTCTTTGCCATAAAGTGATGGGACCAGATGTTGTGAACTTCATTTTTTGAAATTTGAGTTTTAAGCCAGTCTTTCACTCTCCTCTTTTGCCATCATCAAGAGGCTCTTCATTTTCTGCCATTAGGGTGGCATCATCTGCATATCTGAGGTTGTCGCTGTTTCTCCAGCAATCGTGATTCCAGATTGCGCTTCATCCAGCCCAGTGTTTTTCATGATGTACTCTGCAATTAAGTTAAATAAGCAGGGCAACCATATTTAATCCTGGCATACTCCTTTCCCTATTTGGAACCAGTCACTTGTTCCATGTCCAGTTCTAACTGTTGCTTCTTGACCTGCATACAGATTTCTCAGGAGGCAGGTCAGATGGTCTGGTATTCCCATCTCTTTAAGAATTTTCCAGAGTTTGTTGTGGTTCACACAGTGAAAGGTCTCATCACTTCATGGAAAATAGATGAAGAAACAATGGAAACATTGGCAGAATTTATTTTCTTGAGCCCCAAAATCACTACAGATGGTGAATGCAGCCACGAAATTAAAAGATGCTTGCTCCTTGGAAGAAAAGCTGTGACAAATCTAGAAAGCATATGAAAAAGCAGAATTACTTTGCCAACAAAGGTCCATGTAGTCCAGGCTATTGTTCTTCCACTAGTCATGTATGGATGTGAGAGTTGGAGCATAAAGATGGCTGAGCACCAGAGAATTGATGCTTTTGAACTGTGGTGTTGGTGAAGATTCCTGAGTGTCTGTTGAACTGGCAGCAGGATCAAGCCAGTCAGTCCTACAGGAAATCATCACTGAATAGTCACTCTAAGGAATGATACTGAAAGTGAAGCGCCGATACTTTGACCACCTTATGGGGAGAGCTGACTCATTAGAATACACCCTAATGCTGGAAAAGTTTGAAAGAAGGAGGAGGGGATGACAGAGAATGCGATGGTTGGATGGCATCACACACTGAACGGACTCGAGCTTAAGCAAGCTCCAGGAGACGGTGAAGGACAGAGAAGCCTGGTGTTCCGCAGTCCATGGGATCGCAAAGAGTGAACACGACTGCCTAACAACAAATTATTAATTGTCTTGCTTGATGTTTTTCTTGTTTCTGCAGCTTTTCACTTCTAATTAAACTTGTTCTTTGAAACTCATGGAAGGTCTAGGACCAGAAATTTTTCTACAAATAAGGGAGGACATTGGTGGGGATTGGGCAGGGGATGGTCTTTCACTGGGAAAGCCCTGCAGGGTCCTGCTCAGTTATATGATGAAACAGACTGACAATGCCAAGTGTTCAGTAGAAATGGAAATGCCTATACAGTTAGTGGAAATACACATTGCTTCAATCAGTTTCTAAAAAGCGTTTGACTGTACCTGCATGTTAGAATGGCTGAGTCAGTAACATCTGCCTGCAATGGTTGAGACCTTGGTTTGAACCCTGGGTCAGGAAAATCCTCTGGAGAAGAAAATGCCAACCCATGGTTGTATTCTTGCCTGGGAAATCCTATGGACAGTGGAGCCTGGTTGGCTAGTCTATGGGGCTGTAACAGTTAAATACCACTTAGCAACTAAACCACTGCCACATGCGTTGTCAGAAAGTCTCATGTCTAGACATATAGATTTAGCTATCCTCGAGAAATTGCAATGAAAGACACACAAATGTTCATAGGGAGCTTATTCAAAAAGGAAAAAATAAGAGCCTTAAATTTCAGGCACAGTTATGCCAATTCATCGGAGGGAATGCTACCCAGCAATCAAAAAAGAATGTTCCACAGCTACATACAATAAGAATGCATCTCACTTATTTAAAGGAAAACCAAGACCAGGGGAACAGAAAGTCTACTGGGTGATTCTACTTATTTAAAATTTGAAACAAAGAAAAAGGAATCCCTGGTGCTAGAGGTCAGAGAAGTGGTTACTTTGAGGGGTAGAGAGTGGCCAGTAAGGAACAAGGAGATTTCAAAGCTACTTGATAGTAGAGAGAGGAAACAAATACGGTATCAGTTACAGTAAAGCCAGACTTTATTTACTTGGGCTCCAAAATGACCGTAGATGGTTACTGATGCCATGAAATTAAAAGATGCTCACTCCTCGGAAGAAAAGTTGTGACAAAGCTAGACAGTGTATTAAAAGAAAGAGGCATTACTTTGCCAACAAATGTCCTTAAAGTCAAAGCTATGGTTTTTCCAATAGTCAGATACAGATGGAGGAGCTGCACCATAAAGAAGGCTGAGTGCTGAAGAATTGATCTTTTCAAACTGTGGTGCTGGAGAATGGAGAAGACTCTTGAGAGTCCCTTGGACTGCAAGGAGATCCAACCTGTCAATCCTAAGGGAAATCAACCCTGAATATTCAGTGGAAAAAACTGATGCTGAAGCGCCAGTACTTTGGCCTCCTGATGGGAAGAGTCAACTCATTGGGAAAACAAAACAAAACAAAACCCTTGATCCTGGGAAATATTGAAGGCAGGAACAGAAGGCATGACAGGATGAGATGGTTGGGTGGCATCAGCAACCCAATGGAATGAGTTTGAGGAAACTTCAGGAGATGGTGATGGACAGGGAAGCCTGGCATACTGAAGTTCATAGGGTCACAGGGAGTCAGACATGACTGAGCAACTGAACAACAAAAGCCAGGCAGGGTCTTAATATATAGCTGGCTGAACCTCAATGGGGCTTTTTTGAATTTCTGGAGGTGGGTAGAACATAATTTTTTAGCCAGATCTCTTGCTACAACATGTCTGGAATATTTTGTGTTTGTAGTCAATCTTTTTTTGTGGTTTTTCTGGGTGGCACTTAGGAGTCAGTGTTCCTCACAATGATGGATGCTCTCTCTCTCAGTCCCAGCTGAACTGAACTTTGGATCATGACCTCTGTTTCAGGAGGCAACCCTCGCAAGTGCTCTGGCTTTTGGAATGACCGATGATTCTTGGTTTGGTTCCCTGTCTTTTCCTTCACGTTCAAACTTTGTAGCCAGCACTTGGAACATGGAAAGACCCTCCTGTTCCAGTTCCTCCGAGTGTGATTTACAAAGGATGTCACCTGTTCGAAAATTTTGAGGCAAAACAGACAAGCAAATTGTTCATATTTCCATGCCATGTTCTAAAATACGCCTCTACATTGGCAAAGGCTGACAATCTGTGATTGCAAACACGGCACACACAGGGCATTTTGCCAGGTGTGTGACTGTCGTTCATGTTCTGTAAGAGAACCTGATCTGTTTTGAAGGACAGTTCACAGATATTACTGACCGTGGAGGGCTCCCAGGAAGCATGGGCACTTTCAATGTGACACTGCAGCTGGAAGGGGCTGGGAAACTGGCGGTGGCAGTGCTGGCAGGTAGTGTGGATTTCCCAGCTGTCACCCTTCTGCCTCTCAAGCTCCAGATGGTTCCTCAGGTGGGTCACAAACTTGACATATTTTAGAGCACTCAAGCAGCTGAGGCATTTAAAGGCTGTGTGAGTCTTCTGTTCTGGCTGCCATCTCTTGTATGCTGCCATAGTAAAAGCCATCAAATAACATTCACTTTCATCAGGAAATTTGATCCCAGATTTACTTTCATGGCATCAACAGTCTTGCTCTGACGTGCAAGAGTCAAAAAGTCCATTTTCTCCAGCCCTTACAAACTACATGTTCCTTCTGGATCCATAAGACGGAAGCATGCCTGGTCATTGGCATGAGTCCGTGAAAGTGATGCCTCACCATGAACATGGCTCGGTGAGGCCAGGGAATCTTCCAAGGTCATAATCGTGTTTTTCCAGGAGGGATACCTGGAGGGGCCATGGATTATGACCTTGGAAGATTCCCCGACCTCACCGAGCCATGTTCATGGTGGGGCATCATTTTCACGGACTCATGCCGATGACCAGGCATTCTTCCGTCTTATGGATCCAGAAGGAACATGTAGTTTGTAGTTCCAGAAGGAACATGGTGGCGGGACCCTGGGATTCCATCGCTGAGTTTGGGTCTTTTGGGATTCCCACTGTTAAAATTCACATCTGAAGTGGGACACCGCTTTGAATTAAGAGGGCTTTCATCCTTGCCTCCTAATGAGAGAACAGCTCCAGAGAGACAGTGAGGCTGCAGAGAGAGAAGTTCTGAATTGTGAAGGACAGTTTCAGGAGAGTTCGTTTTATAATCAGGTTTAGAAGAAGGCTCAGAAATAATAGAACTGCCTCTTCCTCCCCATACACACTGAGAAGCTGTTGATACAGCAGCTGGCTCTGATGCTCGGGTCCTAAGATTTGCAGGTTGCAACGTGCAGGAGGGATCCGGATTCACATGGTCCTTCATTCTTCTTGAAGATGAGTCCCTGGTCACTCTGTTCAAAACGTTAGAAATGACTGGCTTTGAACCTGAAATCACTCTGACAAAGAGGGTTTCAGCATCCTCATTGACGCGCTCCACTCCAACAAAGATGACCTCGGCATCGTCATTGTCCTCACCTCTGGATTTGGACACGGCGGTCTTTTTCTCGGGTTGTGGTGGCGCTTGTGCTTCCTCACATGGGAAGAGAAGGGCCAGTTTGCAATCACTTTTGGCTTCAAGTGGCCCCTTCTAGTGTTTTTTATTTATTTTTTTTTTCCCACCTAAAAGCAATCACCAGAAAAGGTCATCCCCTCTGATCTCAGGTGTCACTCTGTGTGGTTTCAGTTAACCCTCAGTTGTTCACAGAGAATATATTAAATGGAAAACTCAAGAAATATATAACTTATACGTTTTAATCTGCAGGTTATTCTGAGGAGAGTGATTGGAATCTCACACCATCCTGCTTCCTCCTGCCCAGAATGTGAATTGTTCCTTAGTCCTGAACATCCCATTCATTTGTCACTGGGTTACCCCAATGACTATTGAGATGTCACAGGGCTTGTGACCAAGTCATCCTTATTTTACTCAATAATGGCCCCAAACCATAAGTGGAGTGATGCTGTCCATTTAGATATGCCAGAGAGAATCCATTAAGTGCTACCTTTAAGTGAAAAGATCAAAGTTCTCAATTTTATATAAAAAGAGAAAGAAAAAATGTATGCTGAGGTTGCTAATATCTGTGGTGAATGTGAAGAAGAGAAAATAAATCTGGGTTAGTTTTGCTGTCAAACCTCAAACTGCGAAAGGTATGGACACAGAGCATAGTAAGTGCTTAGTTAGGATGAAAAAAGAAATCACTCAATTAATACAGTAGTATATTTTACATAGTGACTACACTCACAAAAGTTTCATAAAAGTATATTGTTATAATTGTTCTATGTTATTATTACACCTTCCCTGGTGGCTCAGATGGTAAAGTTTCTGCCTAAAATTCGGGAGAGCCAGGTTCAACCCCTCGGTCAGGAAGATCCTCTGAAGAGGGAAATGACAATCCAGTCCAGAATTCTTGCCTGGGAAATCCCATGGAGAGAGGAGCGTAATAAGCTGCAGTCCATGGGGTCGCAAAGAGTCGGACACGACTGAGTGACTTCACTTTCACTTTCCTGTTATTATTAGGCACTAGCTGATCTCTTACTGTGGCCTCTATACAATAGACTGCATCACAGGTATGTTTGTATAGAAGAACCATTGTGTATATAGAGTTTGATACTGTGTGAGGTTACCGATGTCCCCTAGGGCTCTTGAAACTTATTCTCTGCTGATAAGTGGTGATGATTATATTTCTTTCAAAAGACAAAATTAGTACCTGATTTAATCATTGGCTGAAACATTGAGATAACTATTAACATGCTTAGACATAAGGAAACATCTCAAACTCAGTTAAGTGACATGACCATTTTAAACTTCCTTCTCCAGCCACCACTTTTGTCTTGTCTCCCCATGGTGGCCCCAGAGCTCCTGTTAAACTCTGCAGGATAGCTGGTAGGCACCATTTTGCTTACAGATCTACAATCTCACTCAGAAATGCTGACCGACAGAAAATGTCCAAAAGAGCTTCCAGCTGTCCCTTGGGGGTGCCTCTCACTCCCTCCACTCTCTGAGTCCAGAAGGCACCATAGTCTATACATGGATCAAAAATACTTTTTAAAAAAATTCCAGCCAGGTCTAATAGCAAGGCTTGAACCTGCCTCATGCTGGCAACTTTCTCTCTCTCTCTCTCTCTCGAGCATTTACACTGTACTTGAAACTATTTACACAGCATCAACATTGTATTAGGTATTATTAGGAATGTGGAGATGATTTAAAACATGTGGGAGTATCCCCTTAAGTTACATGCAAAGACTGCACCATTTTATATAATGGACTTGAGCACCCATGGATTTTGGTATCTCCAGGTGCAGGGTTCCCAGACCCAATTTCCCAAGGGTACCGAGGAGGAAGGATGGGGACTTCTCATGACTTCTACTGCTCCCCCTGCCTCGGATGCTGTCTCAAGTACCAGCACCAAACTCTTGACCTGCCTCGGTCCACAGTTTCTCTGCCAGGCTTTCCTGACCATGATGTCAGAAAGCACAGCCTCCCCAGCTCACATCCGTTATTTACCTCCAGAGCTATTGGGCTGCTGTATTTTGGTTTCTCGAACAACATGGAGTGTCTGTCAGTGCTACACATCCGCTGCATAAATAAAACAGTAACTGTTATTAAACAATCATTTATCTGTACCTCAAGCTTGACCCACTGATTCCTGGCTCCCCAGGTACTTACACTTGATCTTAGCCAAAAGGCTGAGAAGCAATTTCTCCAAGCATTTAATGACTTCCAAATCTGAATGAATTAAAACTATCATGCAAGAGAGAAAGTCAGCCACTATGTAGCTGGGATGCTGACAGGGGCGGTGGTGCTCACTGAAATAAAAGATTTATAACACAATTTCTCTCCAAATAATATGTTTGTTGATAGCTTCCATGCCATTAACACATTTCATAGACATTAAGGAACATTCCAAAGTTTACATTTGGCCATTTGTGATACCAGATCACATTTCATCAGTAGCAAATCACAGTTTGTTTGGCTGTGTGTAAATGATGGCACTAGCAGTAAAGGTCCCTCCTGCTAGTGCACAAGACCTAAGAGATGCAGGTTCCAACTCTGGGTCAGGAAGACCCCCTGGAGGAGGGGCATGGCAACCCACTGCAGTATTCCTGCCTGAAGAATGGTGGGCGACAGTCCGCAGGGTTACGAAGAGTCAAGAATGACTGAAGCAACTGAATACACACACATACATATGTATATAAATATATATTTTATAGTGGTATGAAAAACAATGCTGTGGGACTTCCCTGGTATTCCAGTATTTCAGACTCCTCACTTCCAGGCCAGGGGCACGGCTTCAATCCCTGGTCAGGGACCTGTGATCCCACATGCCACTGGGTGTGGCCAAAAGGAAATGGAATAATGTATCTTACAGCCGATGTCATCTTAGATTTAATGAAGATTTCTATTTTTCATAAGCAGAATCCAGCCTCCTAAATTCATGTCACAAGTCACTAATGGGATGCTAGCTGCATTATACAGGCAAATGGTTTAGACAGGCATTGACAAACTAGCTTGCTTTCCTGTTTTTGTTTTTGTTTTTGTTTTCCCCTCAGCGAACTGAGTGATTTTTATGTTTTAGTTTAGTTTTTTTTTTTTAACATTTAATAAACGTTTAATATTTTTTACATTTTTTTTAATTTGGGGAAACACAAAGGAAACTTTTGCGACATGTGAAAATTATACAATATCTATATTTCAGTGTCACAAATAAAGTTTTATTGGAACACAACCATCATCATTTGCCACTGCCTGAGGCTATTTCACCCTGCTAATGGGAGAGACCTCATGGCCCTTAATGCCTGGTTACTCTCTGGCCCTTAACAGAGAAATTTTGCAGACTCATGGCTGCAGAGAACAAAAGGAAGCATTCCAAACCCCATGGCTCACCAGCTCCTGAAGTCCAGCTGACTCAGTGCAGCTAAACACTTCCTACCCTGAGACCAAGTGAAGGGTGAAGCTGGAGTGTCTTTGTCTCCACGTCCCAGAAAGATTTCTCTGGGAATAGCAGCACTGCTTCCTGTGTCCAGTGTCTGTGAAACTGCTGCCCGGCTCTCCAAAAGGCTTTTCCCAGTGAGGCTGCATCAGGAGATTCCAAGCCTTTTAAAGCCCATTCTAGTCCAATCCATAGTACCCAAACCGGGCTCCAATCAGGTTTCTGAACCAGTTTTTCCCCATAGGATCTTCCAACTAGAAACTTTTCTAGCAAAATGTTAGAGAGGGGAAAGAATCTGAGTGGGGCTTCAGGGCCCCTCCCAGGGCCTATTTTCCAAGTCTCAGTGTGGTGAGAGTCCCCACTTGCCTCTCTGGCATCCAGAGGACCACCACCTTATCTCCAATTTATCTGAATCTTTAGTTATTTGGGGTTCAATAGCTTAAGGGCAAGGGAAGGTGGTCCACACTGCTATTCCAACAGAGCATGGGCTGATGTCAGGAACATAAAAAGTCAGGAGTTCTCTTCCAATGGCAAACAATTCTCCAGCTGCAAACAGCGAACCCCTGTCCTCTTCCGAGGGCAAGGGGGTGGGTTGGGGAGGAGGCAGGGTGAGGAGGGCAGGAAGCAAGCTTACTGCCAAGTGATCTGCACTTGAAGACTCAGCACCCGGTGGATTCCCAGGTCCCCACTGTGAATCTACATGCTGAAACCCAGGAGCGTTTTCTAGGCAGGGGCTCATGCGTTCTTAAACCACGTCAGGGGTGTCAGGTCACACCCTCACCCCCACCTGCTCCCTTCCCCCTTACTCGCCCTCTTCTCTGTCCTCCTTTGCAGCACCTAGATTATATCTCAAGCTTTCCCTCCCACTGCCTTTACAGCCCTGTGCACACAGATTCGTGGGTTTCAGAGAGGGTTTCAGAGAAGAAATATGTGAATTTCCATTCATTATAAGGTAACAGTGTCGCTGAATTAGAATAAAAATGATGTTCACTAATGAATGTGATCTAAAGTGCTGTAACCAGATATAACATGAAAAATACTGTTCTTATCAAATCAACATGTGTTCCCCTTAAATTTACAGAGTATATGTCCATTACATCTCAATGAAGCAGGGGAAAAAAAATAAAAACTGACCATTAGAAAGAGTTCGTTTTGTACTCTTTTAAGAAGCATGATGGTCGGTGCTGTGCCTAGTTAGCTCAGTTGTGTCTGACTTTTTTGCGACCCCATGGACTGTAGCCATCCAGGCTCCTCTACCCATTGGGTTCACCAGGGAAAAATGTTGGAGTGGGTTGCCATGTCCTTCTACAATGTTGGTGAGTATCAGAACCCAAGGCTAGGGACTTCCTGGCGGTCCAGCGGTTGAGACCCTGCCTTCCAATGCAGGGAATGTGAGTTTAATACGCAGTGGGTTAGATCCCACATGCCAGAGGGCAGTAGAACGGACAAAGGATCCTGCATGCCACGACTAAGACCCGAAGAAGCCAAATAAGTAAATAAAACCGAATATTTTTTAAAAACTCTATGCTCTTTACATTCTTCTGGATATGTTTGAAAGCATGATATTACCAGGTTTATTTTTTTATGGACACACCATGAGACTTCCTGCAGGAGCTTAGTTTCCTGACCAGGGACTGAACCCAGGTCACCAGAGTGAAAGCATTGAACACTAACTGCTGGCTTTGCCAGGTAATTCCTAATCTGATTTACTTAAAGGGTTTATTTTTATTGTATGCCAAAAGGTGCATCCTTTGCAGTGTTTACACTTACAACAAAAAACATTTTGGATGTCAACTTTAAATGTTTGCAAAAACTTAGGAGAAAGGAAGAAAACATTTTGACGACCTGTTTAGGCTTCCCTGATGGCTCAGAGAGTAAAACATCTGCCTGCAGTACAGGAGACCAAGGTTTAACCCCTGTGTCAGGAAGATCTCCTGGAGAAGGAAATGGCTCTCCACTCAAGTATGCTTGCCTGGAGAATTCCATGGACAGAGGAGCCTGGCGAGCTACTATCCATGGGTTTGCAAAGTGTCAAACACAACTGGACAACTAACACTTTCACTTTCATATGCTTCTAAAGATTGCTCAAATCTCAGAATCACCTAGGACATTATTAAACATAGAGATTCCAGGGCTGCATATCACACCTAAGAAATTCAAATTGCCCTAGGAGAGGGCCTGGGAATCTGAAAATCCAAAGTTCGCCTCACTTGATTCTGAAGTGAAGTGAATCCCAGGGTGTACAGTCATCCAATACTTTGGGAAAGATTGATCTCTGGTGGCTCAGCAGTAAAGAATCCGCCTGTTAATGCAGGAGACCTGGGTACAGTCTCTGGGTCGGAAAGATCTCCTGGAGGAAGAAACGGCAACCACGCCAGTATTCTTGCCTGAGAAATCCATGGACAGAGGAGACTGGCAGGCTTCAGTCTACGGGGTCACAAAAA
>NW_017212921.1:0-16116 GCF_001704415.2 Capra hircus | reverse complement strand
AAACTGTTTTCCCTGCACTGCCTCGACTTTCAAGCCGAGAACGACTCACACCACGGTGGCAGGTGGGAGCCCCTGTGGAAAGACTCGTGGGAAAGCCTCGAGGGAAAGCCACAGATCCCAATCCACAAGAAGGAAGCGCGACACTGCTGCTACAGCTCTGGAGAAAATCACACGTGCATGCCCCCAATCGAGACGAGGACTGAGTCTGCTGGGAGACTCCAGAAGTACCCCAAGATCCATGTCAGCACTGGAGAGGAATCCTCAGATTCCTGCACCGACTCCACACAAGGTCTTAGGCCCGGCATCGACGGGAGAGGAATCCTGAGAGGCCCCCGAGCAACTCGCAAGGGACTGGCCTTTCCTGAGGCCACCAGAGCGGGTTCCTGGTGTCCCCGTCGTAAGTCGAGAGAATCGGCCGCAACTCGAGAAAAACCTGGAGGTTCTCCCCTCCAGGCGAGTTGAGGCCCATTTCTGCTGAGGCGTCTCGAGGCTAATCACACCTAACCTCTGGAACTTCCAAAGGGACCTTCACACCCTTGCTGCAACTCAAGAAGTTCCCCGACATACCCGTCTTTCACTCGAGAGGAAGCACGAGAGTCACGACCACATCCAGAGGAGCCCCGTTTCCGCCTCCATAGCTCGAGAGGAGGGATCCTTTCCCTGTGTGGTCGGGAAAGAATTCCCGGCATTCCCGTCGCATCTCAAGTGGAGGTGCTCTCCACAGGAAAGGCGAGAGGAACTCCAGGTCGTGCCACCATTCCCAGAGTCTCCCAGATGTCTCAGTCCATTCCAGGGAAACCTGTTTTCCCTGCACTGCCTCGACTTTCAAGCCGAGGATCCACTCACCACACGTGGCACGTGGGACAGCCTGTGGGAAAGCCTCGGGAAAGCCTCCTGGAAAGCCTCGAGGGAAAGCCACAGATCCCTTGATCCACGCGAAGGGAAGCGTGACATTGCTGCTACAGCTCGGGAGGAAAGCGCACGTGCATACCCCCACTCGAGACGAGGACTGACTCCCCTGGGGAGACTCCAGAAGTACCCCAGGATCCATGTCAGCACTGGAGAGCAAAGCTCAGGTTCCGGCACCGACTCCACCCAAGGTCTTAGGCCCCGGCATCGACGGAAGAGGAATCCTGAGTGGACCCGAGCAACTCGCATGGGGACTGGCCTTTCCTGAGGCTACCAGAGCGGGTCCCTGATGTCCCCGTCGTAAGTCGAGAGCACCTGCCGCAACTCGAGAAAATCCAGGAGGTTCTCCCCTCCAGGCGAGATGAGGCCCATTTCCCCTGAGGCGTCTCGAGGCTAATCACACCTAACCTCTGGAACTTCCAAAGGGTCCTTCACACCCTTGCTGCAACTCAAGAAGTTCCCCGACATACCCGTCTCCACTTGAGAGGAAGCACTCGAGTCCCGCCCACATCCAGAGGAGCCCCGTTTCCTCCTTGCTCGAGAGGAGGGATCCCTTCCCTGAGTGGGAAAGAATTCCCGGCGTTCCCGTCGCATCTCAAGAGAGCGCTCTCCACAGGAAAGGCGAGAGGAACTCCAGGGTCGTGCCACCATTCCCAGAGTCCCCCAGATGTCTCAGTCCATTCCAGGGAAACCTGTTTTCCTGCACTGCCTCGACTTTCAAGCCGAGGATCGACTCACACCAAGGTGGCACGTGGGAAAGCCCTGTGGGAAAGCCTCGTGGGAAAGGCTCGTGGAAAGCCAGGGAAAGCCCCAGATCCCTTGATCCACGCGAAGGGAAGCGTGACACTGCTGCTACAGCTCGGAGGAAAGCGCACGTGCATGCCCCCACTCGAGACGAGGACTGACTCCCCTGGGAGACTCCAGAAGTACCCCAAGATCCATGTCAGCACTGGAGAGGAATCCTCAGGTTCCGGCACGATTCCACACAAGGTCTTAGGCCCCAGCATCGACGGGAGAGGAATCCCGAGAGGCTCCGAGCAACTCGCATGTGGACTGGCGTTTCCTGAGGCCACCATAGCGGATCCCTATGGTCCCCGTCGTAAGTCGAGAGCACCTGCCGCAACTCGAGAAAATCCAGGAGGTTCTCCCCACCAGGCGAGATGAGGCCCATTTCCGCTGAGGCGTCTAGAGGCTAATCACATCTAACATCTGGAACTTCCAAAGGGTCCTTCACACCCTTGCTGCAACTCAAGAAGTTCCCCGACATAACCGTCTCCACTCGAGAAAGCACGAGAGTCCGCCCACATCCAGAGGAGCCCCGTTTCCGCCTGATAGATCCAGAGGAGGGATCGTTTCCCTGTGTGGTCGTGAAAGAATTCCCGGCGTTCCCGGCGCATCTCAAGAGGAGGCGCTCTCCACAGGAAAGGCAAGAGGAACTCGAGGGTCGTGCCACCATTCCAGAATCCGCCAGAAAATTCCTTGTCGGGAATTTTATTGGCCTTCCGCGTAAACCTAGCTATTCAGCCTTTTTCCTCCAGTTAATCTTCTTACTACCCTATAATTTCTTAATCTCATCTTACATTAATAAATACACAAGACTTTCCACGTCAACGCCGTCCATCCGTCGAATTCCCTGGATCCAGCGGGGCAGGACCCCGGCACACTGAGATATCTGGGGGACTCTTGGAATGATGGCACAACACTGGAGTTTCTCTCGCCTTTCCTTTGGAGAGCGCCTCCTCATGAGATGCGACGGGAACACCTGGAATTCTTTCCGGAACACGCAGGGAAAGGATCCCTGCCTCTGAGCTAGCGAGGCGGAAACGGGGCTCCTCTGGATGTGGGCGGGACTCTCGTGCTTCCTCTCGAGTGGAGACAGGTATGTTGGGGAACTTCTTGAGTTTGCAGAAGGTGTGAAGGACCCTTTGGAAGTTCCAGAGGTTAGGTGCTGATTAGCCTCGAGACGCCTCAGCAGCAAATGGGCCTCATCTCGCCTGGGAGGGGAGAACCTCCTGGATTTTTTCGAGTTGCGGCAGGTGCTCTCGACTTACGACGGGACCTCAGGGAACCCGCTCTGGTGGCCTCAGGAAAGGCCAGTCCCCATGCGAGTTGCTCGGGGCCTCTGGGATTCCTCTCCTTCGATGCCGGGCCTAAGATCCTTGTGTGGAGTCGGTGCCGGAACCTGAGGATTCCTCTCCAGTGCTGACATGCATCTTGCGGTACTTCTGGAGTCTCCCCAGGGGAGTCAGTCCTCGTCTCGAGTGGGGGCATGCACGTGCGCTTTCCTCCCGAGCTGTAGCAGCAGTGTCACGCTTCCCTTCGCGTGGATCAAGGGATCTGTGGCTTTCCCTCGAGGCTTTCCACGAGGCTTTCCCACGAGGCTTTCCCACAGGGCTGTCCCACGTGCCACCGTGGTGTGAGTCGATCCTCGCTTGAAAGTCGAGGCAGTGCAGGGAAAACAGGTTTCCCTGGAATGGACTGAGACATCTGGGGGACTCTGGAATGGTGGCACGACCCTGGAGTTCCTCTCGCCTTTCCTGTGGAGAGCGCCTCCTCTTGAGATGAGACAGGAACTGCCGGGAATTCTTTCCCGACCACGCAGGGAAAGGATCCCTCCTCTCGAGCTAGGAGGCGGAAACGGGGCTCCTCTGGATGTGGGCGGGACTCTCGTGCTTCCTCTCGAGTGGAGACGGTATGTCGGGGAACTTCTTGAGTTGCAGCAAGGGTGTGAAGGACCCTTTGGAAGTTCCAGAGGTTAGGTGTGATTAGCCTCGAGACGCCTCAGCGGAAAATGGGCCTCATCTCGACCTGGAGGGGAGAACCTCCTGGATTTTCTCGAGTTGCGCAGGTGCTCTCACTTACGACGGGGACCTCAGGGACCCGCTCTGGTGGCCTCAGGAAAGGCCAGTCCCCATGCGAGTTGCTCGGGGCCTCTCGGGATTCCTCTCCCGTCGATGCCGGGGCCTAAGACCTTGTGTGGAGTCGGTGCCGAACCTGAGGATTCCTCTCCAGTGCTGACATGGATCTTGGGGTACTTACTGGAGTCTCCCCAGGGGAGTCAGTCCTTCGTCTCGAATGGGGGCATGCACGTGCGCTTTCCTCCCGAGCATGTAGCAGCAGTGTCACGCTTCCCTTCGCGTGGATCAAGGGATCTGTGGCTTTCCCTCGAGGCTTTCCCTCGAGGCTTTCCCACGAGGCTTTCCCACAGGGCTGTCCCACGTGCCACCGTGGTGTGAGTCGATCCTCGGCTTGAAAAGTCGAGGCAGTGCAGGGAAAACAGGTTTCCCTGGAATGGACTGAGACATCTGGGGACTCTGGGAATGGTGGCACGACCCTGGATTCCTCTCGCCTTTCCTGTGGAGAGCGCCTCCTCTTGAGATGCGACGGGAACGCCTGGGAATTCTTTCCCGAACACGCAGGGAAAGGATCCCTCCTCTCGAGCTAGAGGCGGAAACGGGGCTCCTCTGGATGTGGCGGGACTCTCGTGCTTCCTCTCGAGTGGAGACGGGTATGTCGGGGAACTTCTTGAGTTGCCAGCAAGGGTGTGAAGGACCCTTTGGAAGTTCCAGAGGTTAGGTGTGATTAGCCTCGAGACGCCTCAGCGGAAATGGGCCTCATCTCGCCTGGAGGGGAGAACCTCCTGGATTTTCTCGAGTTGCGGCAGGTGCTCTCGACTTACGACGGGGACCTCAGGGACCCGCTCTGGTGGCCTCAGGAAAGGCCAGTCCCCATGCGAGTTGCTCGGGGGCCTCTCGGATTCCTCTCCCGTCGATGCCGGGCCTAAGATCTTGTGTGGAGTCAGTGCCGGAACCTGAGGATTCCTCTCCAGTGCTGACATGGATCTTGGGGTACTTCTGGAGTCTCCCCAGGGAGTCAGTCCTCGTCTCGAGTGGGGGCATGCACGTGCTGCTTTCCTCCCGAGCTGTAGCAGCAGTGTCCATGCTTCCCTTCGCGTGGATCAAGGGATCTGTGGCTTTCCCTCGAGGCTTTCCCACGAGGCTTTCCCACGAGGCTTTCCCACAGGGCTGTCCCACGTGCCACCGTGGTGTGAGTCGATCCTCGGCTTGAAAGTCGAGGCAGTGCAGGGAAAACAGGTTTCCCTGGAATGGACTGAGACATCTGGGGGACTCTGGGAATGGTGGCACGACCCTGGAGTTCCTCTCGCCTTTCCTGTGGAGAGCGCCTCCTCTTGAGATGCGACGGGAAGCCGGAATTCTTTCCCGACCACGCAGGGAAAGGATCCCTCCTCTCGAGCTAGGAGGCGGAAACGGGGCTCCTCTGGATGTGGGCGGGACTCTCGTGCTTCCTCTCGAGTGGAGACGGGTATGTCGGGGAACTTCTTGAGTTGCAGCAAGGGTGTGAAGGACCCTTTGGAAGTTCCAGAGGTTAGGTGTGATTAGCCTCGAGACGCCTCAGCGAAAATGGGCCTCATCTCGCCTGGAGGGGAGAACCTCCTGGATTTTCTCGAGTTGCGGCAGGTGCTCTCGACTTACGACGGGGACCTCAGGGACCCGCTCTGGTGGCCTCAGGAAAGGCCAGTCCCCATGCGAGTTGCTCGGGGCCTCTCGGATTCCTCTCCCGTCGATGCCGGGGCCTAAGATCTTGTGTGGAGTCGGTGCCGGAACCTGAGGATTCCTCTCCAGTGCTGACATGGATCTTGGGTACTTCTGGAGTCTCCCCAGGGAGTCAGTCCTCGTCTCGAGTGGGGGCATGCACGTGCGCTTTCCTCCCGAGCTGTAGCAGCAGTGTCACGCTTCCCTTCGCGTGGATCAAGGGATCAGTGGCTTTCCCTCGAGGCTTTCCCACGAGGCTTTCCCACGAGGCTTTCCCACAGGGCTGTCCCACGTGCCACCGTGGTGTGAGTCGATCCTCGGCTTGAAAGTCGAGGCAGTGCAGGGAAAACAGGTTTCCCTGGAATGGACTGAGACATCTGGGGGACTCTGGGAATGGTGGCACGACCCTGGAGTTCCTCTCGCCTTTCCTGTGGAGAGCGCCTCCTCTTGAGATGCGACGGAACGCCGGGAATTCTTTCCCGACCACGCAGGGAAAGGATCCCTCCTCTCGAGCTAGGAGGCGGAAACGGGGCTCCTCTGGATGTGGGCGGGACTCTCGTGCTTCCTCTCGAGTGGAGACGGTATGTCGGGGAACTTCTTGAGTTGCAGCAAGGGTGTGAAGGACCCTTTGGAAGTTCCAGAGGTTAGGTTGATTAGCCTCGAGACGCCTCAGCGGAAATGGGCCTCATCTCGCCTGGAGGGGAGAACCTCCTGGATTTTCTCGAGTTGCGGCAGGTGCTCTCGACTTACGACGGGGACCTCAGGGACCCGCTCTGGTGGCCTCAGGAAAGGCCAGTCCCCATGCGAGTTGCTCGGGGCCTCTCGGGATTCCTCTCCCGTCGATGCCGGGGCCTAAGACCTTGTGTGGAGTCAGTGCCGGAACCTGAGGATTCCTCTCCAGTGCTGACATGGATCTTGGGGTACTTCTGGTAGTCTCCCCAGGGGAGTCAGTCCTCGTCTCGAGTGGGGGCATGCACGTGCGCTTTCCTCCCGAGCTGTAACAGCAGTTTCACGCTTCCATAGACGTGGATCAAGGGATCTGTGGCTTTCGCTCGAGGCTTTCCCACGAGGCTTTCCCACGAGGCTTTCCCACAGAGCTGTCCCACGAGCCACCGTGGTGTGAGTCGATCCTCGGCTTGAACGTCGAGGCAGTGCAGGGAAAAAGGTTTCCCTGGAATGGACTGAGACATCTGGTGGACTCTGGGAATGGTGGCACGACCCTGGAGTTCCTCTCGCCTTTCCTGTGGAGAGCGCCTCCTCTTGAGATGCGACAGGGAAGGCCGGAATTCTTTCCCGACCACGCAGGGAAAGGATCCCTCCTCTCGAGCTAGGAGGCGGAAACGGGGCTCCTCTGGATGTGGGCAGGACTCTCGTGCTTCCTCTCGAGTGGAGACGGGTATGTCGGGGAACTTCTTGAGTTGCAGCAAGGGTGTGAAGGACCCTTTGGAAGTTCCAGAGCTTAGGTGTGATTAGCCTCGAGACGCCTCAGCGGAATGGGCCTCATCTCGCCTGGAGGGGAGAACCTCCTCGATACTCTCGAGTTGAGGCAGGTGCTCTCGTGTTACGACGGGGACATCAGGGACCCAGCTCTGGTGGCCTCAGGAAAGGCCAGTCCCGATGCGAGTTGCTTGGGGGCCTCTCGGGATTCTTCTCCCGTCGATGCCGGGGCTTAAGATCTTGTGTGGAGTGGGTGCCGGAACTTGAGGATTCCTCTCCAGTACTGACATGGATCTTGGTGTATTCTGGAGAATCCCCAGGGGAGTCAGTCCTCGTCCCGAGTGGGGGCATGCACGTGTGCATTCCTCCCGAGCTGTAGCAGCAGTGTCGCGCTTCCCTTCGCGTGGATCAAGGGATCTGTGGCTTTGCCTCGAGGCTTTCCCGAGCTTTCCACGAGGCTTTCCCACAGGGCTGTCCCACGTGCCACCGTGGTGTGAGTCGATCCTCGGCTTGAAAGTCGGAGGCAGTGCAGGGAAAACAGGTTTCCATGCAGAGGACTGAGACATCTGGGGACTCTGGGAATGGTGGCACGACCCTGGAGTTCCTCTCGCCTTTCCTGTTGAGAGCGCCTCCTCTTGAGATGCGACCGGAACGCCGGGAATACTTGACCGACCACGCAGGGAAAGGATCCCTCCTCTCGAGCTAGGAGGCAGAAACGGGGCTCCTCTGGATGTGGGCGGGACTGTCGTTCTTCCTCTCGAGTGGAGACGAGTATGTCGGGGAAATTCTTGAGTTGCAGCAAGGGTGTGACGGACCCTTTGGAAGTTCCAGAGGTTAGTTTTGATTAGCTTCGAGACGCCTCATTGGAAATGGGCCTCATCTCGCCTGGAGGGACAACCTCCTGGATTTTCTCGGGTTGCAGAAGGTGCTCTCGACTTGCGACGGGGACCTCAGGGACCCGCTCTGGTGGCCTCAGGAACGGTCAGTCCCCATGCGAGTTGCTCGGGGGCCTCTCGGGATTCCTCTCCCGTCGATGCCGGGGCCTAAGACCTTGTGTGGAGTCGTTGCTGCAACCTGAGGATTCCCCTCCAGTGCTGACATGGATCTTGGGGAACCTCTGGAGTCTCCCCAGGGGAGTCAGTCCTCGTCTCGTGTGGGGGCATGCACATGGGCTTTCCTCTCGAACTGTAGCAGCAGTGTCGCGCTTCCCTTCGCGTGGATCAAGGGATCTGTGGCTTTCCCTCGAGGCTTTCCCACGAGGCTTTCCCACAAGGCTGTCCCACGTGCCACTGTGGTGTGAATCGATCCTCGGCTTGAAATTCGAGGCAGTGCAGGGAAAACAGGTTTCCCTGGAATGGACTGAGACATCTGGGGAACTCTGGGAATGGTGGCACGACCCTGGATTTCCTCTCGCCTTTCCTGTGGAGAACGCCTCCTGTTCAGATGCGCGGGAATGCCAGGAATCCTTTCCCGACGACACAGGGAGAGAATCAATCCTCTCGAGCTATGAGGCGGAAACGGGGCTCCTCTGGATGTGGGCGGGACTCTCGTGTTTCCTCTCGAGTGAAGACGGGTATGTCGGGGAACTTCTTGAGTTGCAGCAAGGGTGTGAAGTACCCTTTGGAAGTTCCAGAGGTTAGGTGTGATTAGCCTCGAGACGCCTCAGCGGAAATGGGCCTCATCTCGCCTGGAGGGGAGAACCTCCTGGATTTTCTCGAGTTGCGGCAGGTGCTTTCCACGTAGGACGGGGACCACAGGGACCCGCTCTGGTGGCCTCAGGGAAGGCCAGTCCCCATGCGAGTTGCTCGGGGGCCTCTTAGGATTCCTCTCCCGTTGATGCCGGGGCCTAAGTCCTTGTGTGGAGTCGTTGCCGGAATCTGAGGATTCCTCTCCAGTGCTGACATGGATCTAGGGGTACTTCTAGAGTCTCCCCAGGGGAGTCAGTCCTCGTCAGATTGGGGGCATGCACTTGGGCTTTCCTGCCGAGCTGTAGGAGCAGTGTCACGCTTCCCTTCGCGTGGATCAAGGGATCTGTGGCTTTCCCTCGAGGCTTTCCCACGAGGCTTTCCCAAGAGGCTTTCCCACGAGGCTTTCCCACAGGGCTGTCCCACGTGCTACCGTGGTGTGAGTCGATCCTCGGCTTGAAAGCCGAGGCAGTGTAGGGAAAACAGGTTTCCCTTGAATGCACGGAGACATCTGTGGGACTCTGGCAATGGTGTCACGACCCTGGAATTCCTCTCGCCTTTCCTGTGGAGAGCGCCTCCTCTTGGGATGCGACGGGAACGCCGGGAAATTTTTCCCGATCACGCAGGGAAAGGATCCCTCCTCTCAAGCTAGGAGGCGGAAACGGTGCTCCTCTGGATGTGGGCGGGACTCTCGTGCTTCCTCTGGAGTGGAGACGGTATGTGGGGGAACTTCTTGAGTTGCAGCAAGGGTGTGAAGGACCCTTTGAAAGTTCCAGAGCTTAGGTGTGATTAGCCTCGAGACGCCTCAGCGGAAATGGGCCTCATCTCGCCTGGAGGGGAGAACCTCCTGGATTTTCTCGAGTTGCGGCAGGTGCTCTCGACTTACGACGGGGACCTCAGGGACCCGCTCTGGTGGCCTCAGGAAAGGTCTCTGCCCATGCGAGTTGCTCGGGGGCCTCTCGGGATTCCTCTCCTGTCAATGTCGGGGCCTAAGACCTTGTGAGGAGTCGCTGCCGGAACCTGAGGATTCCTCTCAAGTGCTGACATGGATCTTGGGGTACTTCTGGTGTCTCCCCAGGGGAGTCAGTACTCGTCTCGAGTGGGGGCATGCACGTGCGCTTTCCTCCCGAGCTGTAGCAGCAGTTTGATTCTTCCTGTCGAGTGGATCAAGGGATCTGTGGATTTCCCTCAAGGCTTTCCCACGAGGCTTTCCCACGAGGCTTTCCCACAGGGCTGTCCCACGTGCCACCGTGGTGTGAGTCGATCCTCGGCTTGAAAGTCGAGGCAGTGCAGGGAAAACAGGTTTCCCTGGAATGGAATGAGACATCTGGGGGATTCTGGGAATGGTGGCACGACCCTGGAGTTCCTCTCGCTTTTCTGTGGAGAGCGCCTCCTCTTGAATTGCGACGGGAACGCCGGGAATTCTTTCCCGACCACGCAGGGAAAGGATCCCTCCTCTCGAGCTAGGAGGCGGACATGGGGCTCCTCTGGATGTGGGCGGGACTCCCGTGCTTCCTCTCGAGTGGAGACGGGTATGTCGGGGAACTTCTTAAGTTGCAGCAAGGAGGTGAAGGACCCTTTGGAAGTTCCAGAGGTTAGGTGTGATTAGCCTCCAGACGCCTCAGCGGAAATGGGCCTCATCTCGCCTGGAGGGGAGAACCTCCTGGATTTTCTCGAGTTGCGGCAGGTGCTCTCGACTGACGACGGGGACCTCAGGGACCCGCTCTGGTGGCCTCAGGAAAGGCCAGACCCCATGCGAGTTGCTCGGGGGCCTCTCAGGATTCCTCTCCTGTCGAAGCCGGTTCCTAAGACCTTGTGTGGATTCGTTTCCGGAACATGAGGATTCCTCTCCAGTGCTGACATGGATCTTGGGGTACTTCTGGAGTCTCCCCAGGGGTGTCAGTCCTCGTCTCGAGTGGGGGCATGCACGTGCACTTTCCTCCCGAGCTGTAGCAGCAGTGTCACATTTCCCTTCGCGTGGATCAAGGAATCTGTGGCTTTCTCTCGAGGCTTTCCCAAGAGGCTTTCCCACGAGGCTTTCCCACAGGGCTGTCCCACGTACCAGCGTGGTGTGAGTCGATCCTCGGCTTGAAAGTCGAGGCAGTGCAGGGAAAACAGTTTTCATTGGAATTAACTGAGACATCTTTGGGACTCTGGGAATGGTGGCACGACCCTGGAGTTCCTCTCGCCTTTCCTGTGGAGAGCGCCTCCTCTTGAGATGCAACCGGAACGCTGGGAATACTTGACCGACCACGCAGGAAAAGGATCCCTCCTCTCGAGCTAGGAGGCAGAAACGGGGCTCCTCTGGATGTGGGCGGGACTGTCGTGCTTCCTCTCGAGTGGAGATGGGTATGTCGGGGAACTTCTTGAGTTGCAGCAAGGGTGTGAAGGACCCTTTGGAAGTTCCAGAGGTTAGTTTTGATTAGCTTCGAGACGCCTCATTGGAAATGGGCCTCATCTCGCCTGCAGGGACAACCTCCTGGATTTTCTCGGGTTGCGGCAGGTGCTCTCGACTTGCGACGGGGACCTCAGGGACCCGCTCTGGTGGCCTCAGGAACGGTCAGTCCCCATGCGAGTTGCTCGGGGGCCTCTCGGGATTCGTCTCCCGTCGATGCCGGGGCCTAAGACCTTGTGTGGAGTCGTTGCTGGAACCTGAGGATTCCCCTCCAGTGCTGACATGGATCTTGGGGAACCTCTGGAGTCTCCCCAGGGGAGTCAGTCCTCGTCTCGTGTGGGGGCATGCACATGGGCTTTCCTCTCGAACTGTAGCAGCAGTGTCGCGCTTCCCTTCGCGTGGATCAAGGGATCTGTGGCTTTCCCTCGAGGCTTTCCCACGAGGCTTTCCCACAAGGCTGTCCCAGGTGCCACTGTGGTGTGAATCGATCCTCGGCTTGAAATTCGAGGCAGTGCAGGGAAAACAGGTTTCCCAGGAATGGACTGAGACATCTGGGGAACTCTGGGAATGGTGGCACGACCCTGGATTTCCTCTCGCCTTTCCTGTGGAGAACGCCTCCTGTTCAGATGCGTGGGAACGCCAGGAATCCTTTCCCGACGACACAGGGAGAGAATCAATCCTCTCGAGCTATGAGGCGGAAACGGGGCTCCTCTGGATGTGGGCGGGACTCTCGTGTTTCCTCTCGAGTGAAGACGGGTATGTCGGGGAACTTCTTGAGTTGCAGCAAGGGTGTGAAGTACCCTTTGGAAGTTCCAGAGGTTAGGTGTGATTAGCCTCGAGACGCCTCAGCGGAAATGGGCCTCATCTCGCCTGAAGGGGAGAACCTCCAGGATTTTCTCGAGTTGCGGCAGGTGCTTTCCACGTAGGACGGGGACCACAGGGACAAGCTCTGGTGGCCTCAGGGAAGGCCAGTCCCCATGCGAGTTGCTCGGGGGCCTCTTAGGATTCCTCTCCCGTTGATGCCGGGGCCTAAGTCCTTGTGTGGAGTCGTTGCCAGAATCTGAGGATTCCTCTCCAGTGCTGACATGGATTTAGGGGTACTTCTAGAGTCTCCCCATGGGAGTCAGTCCTCGTCAGATTGGGGGCATGCACTTGGGCTTTCCTTCCGAGCTGTAGGAGCAGTGTCACGCTTCCCTTCGCGTGGATCAAGGGATCTGTGGCTTTCCCTCGAGGCTTTCCCACGAGGCTTTCCCACGAGGCTTTCCCACAGGGCTGTCCCACGTGCCACCGTGGTGTGAGTCGATCCTCGGCTTGAAAGCCGAGGCAGTGCAGGGAAGAGAGGTTTCCCTGGAATGCACGGAGACATCTGGGGGACTCTGGGAATGGTGTCACGACCCTGGAATTCCTCTCGCCTTTCCTGTGGAGAGCGCCTCCTCTTGGGATGCGACGGGAACGCCGGGAAATTTTTCCCGATCACGCAGGGAAAGGATCCCTCCTCTCAAGCTAGGAGGCGGAAACGGTGCTCCTCTGGATGTGGGCGGGACTCTCGTGCTTCCTCTGGAGTGGAGACGGTATGTGGGGGAACTTCTTGAGTTGCAGCAAGGGTGTGAAGGACCCTTTGAAAGTTCCAGAGGTTAGGTGTGATTAGCCTCGAGACGCCTCAGCGGAAATGGGCCTCATCTCGCCTGGAGGGGAGAACCTCCTGGATTTTCTCGAGTTGCGGCAGGTGCTCTAGACTTACGACGGGGACTTCAGGGACCCGCTCTGGTGGCCTCAGTTAAGGTCTCTCCCCATGCGAGTTGCTCGGGGGCCTCTCGGGATTCCTCTCCCGTCAATGTCGGGGCCTAAGACCTTGTGTGGAGTCGCTGCCGGAACCTGAGGATTCCTCTCCAGTGCTGACATGGATCTTGGGGTACTTCTGGAGTATCCCCTGAGGAGTGAGTCTTCGTCTCGTGTGGAGGCATGCACTTCTGCTTTCCTCCCGAGCTGTAGCAGCAATATCATGCTTCCCGTCGGGAGGATCATGGGATCAGTGGCTTTCCCTCGGTGCTTTCCCACGAGGCTTTCCCATGAGGCTTTCCCTCAGGGCTGTCCCACGTGCCACCGTGGTGTGAGTCAATCCTCGGCTTGAAAGTCGAGGCAGTGCAGGGAAAACAGGGTTTCCTGGAATGGACTGAGACATCTGGGGGACTCTGGGAATCGTGACACGACCGTGGAGTTCCTCTGGCCTTTCCTGTGCAGAGCGCCTCCACTTGAGATGCGACGGGAACGCCGGGAACTCTTTCCCGACCACGCAGGGAAAGGATCCCTCCTCTCTAGCTATGAGGCGGAAACGGGGCTCCTCTGGATGTGGGCGGGACTCTCGTGCTTCGTCTCGAGTGGAGACGGGTATGTCGGGAAACTTCTTGAGTTGCAGCAAGGGTGTGAAGGACCCTTTGGAAGTTCCAGATATTAGGTGTGATTATCCTCGAGACGCCTCAGCGGAAATGGGCCTCATCTCGCCTGGAGGGGAGAACCTCCTGGATTTTCTCGAGTTGTTGCAGGTGCTCTCAACTTAAGACGGGACCTCAGGGACCGCTCTGGTGGCCTCAGGAAAGGCCAGTCCCCAAGCGAGTTGCTCTGGAGCCTCTCGGGATTCCTCTCCCGTCGATGCCGGGGCCTAAGACCTTTTTGGAGTCGGGGCCAACCCTGAGGATGCCTCTCCATTGCTGACATGAATCTTTCCGTACTTCTGGAGTCTCGCCAGGGGAGTCATTCCTCATCTCGTGTGGGGGCATGCACCTGCCATTTCCTCACGAGCTGTAGCAGCAGTGTCACGCTTGCTGACGTGTGGATCAAGGGATCTGTCGCTTTCCATTGAGGCTTTCCCACGAGGCTTTCCAACAGGGCTGTCCCACGTGCCACGGTGGTGTGAGTCGATCCTCGGCGTGGACGTCGAGGCAGTGCAGGGAAAACAGGTTCTTCCTGAATGGACTTAGACATCTGGGGGACTCTTAGAATGCTGGCAAGGCCCTGGAGTTCCTCTCGTCTTTCCTGTTGAAAGCTCCTCCTCTTGATATGCGACGCGAAGGCCTGGAATTCTTTCCCGAAGACGAAGGGAAAGGATCCCTCTTCTCGAGCTACGAGGCGGAAACGGGGCTCCACTGGATGTGGGCGGGACCCTCGTCCTTCCTCTCGAGTGGAGATGGGTATGTCGGAGAACTTCTTGACTTGCAGCAAGGGTGTGAAGGACCCTTTGGAAGTTCCAGAGGTTAGTTGTGATTAGCCTCGAGACGCCTCAGCGGAAATGGGCCTCATCTCGCCTGGAGGGGAGAACCTCCTGGATTTTCTCCAGTTGCGGCAGGTGCTCTCGAGTTTCGACAGAGACCTCAGGGACCCGCTCTGGTGACCTCAGGAAAGGCCAGTCCCCATGCGAGGTGCTAGGGGCCCTCTCAGGATTCCTCTCCTGTCGATGCCGGGGCCTAAGTCCTTGTGTGGAGTCGGGACCGGAACCTGAGGATTGCTCTCCAGTGCTGACATGGATCTTGGCGTACTTCTGGAGTCTCCCAAGTGGCGTCAGTCCTCGGCTCGAGTGGGGTCATGCACGTGCGCTTTCCTCCTGAGCGGTAGCAGCAGTGTCTCGCTTCCCGTCCCGTGGATCAAGGGATCTGTGGCTTTCCCTCGAGTCTTCCCATGAGGCTTTCTCTCAGGGCTATTCCACTTGCCACCATGGTGTGATCGATCCTCGGCGTGAAAGTCGAACCAGTGCAGGGAAAACAGGAACCTCCTTCCCCACAGTAGGGGGTACACTGTCCCTTGGTCGGGTATCTCCAGGGCACTCGCGCTGGGGGGTTGCCCGTGATATTCGGGCCTCAGGCTCCACGTGAGAAAAGCCCCAAATGGCATTAGCTGCCAGTCCAGACGCTGGCCCTCAGGTCTCTGTCCGGAGCCTTGGGCTCCAGGCAACTCAAAGCCCTCGGGGTGGCACTCTGGGACTGCTGTAGGGAATGGACGCCAAGAGCCCACGAAGGAGTTGGGGAGGGGGCAGGGGGGAAACAGAGGCGAGGACAGCGAGGGATCTAGGTGGAGGCGCTGGAGAGAGCGTCTGGTGTCCCAGAATGCCTCAGAGGAGCCAGAGGGGGACAGTCGAGGCCCAGGGACCTGTGGAATGTGAAAAGGCGGGAAATCCCAGAGCAAGGCAGGCTGGGAAAGGGGGCGTTGGTGGCCAATTCAAAGGGACCTAGGGGCGTTTCCTGGGCGGTGAGCTCCCTTGGCACTGCTGAGGGCCCCTGATTGATCCACCCGGGATTGATCCCACCCCCGCTGAGAGGGAGGGCCACAAACCAAAGCCCCGAACTGCCCGCCCACCCCAACGGGGATCTTGGCGGTCCGGGGCACAGCCGTGCCCGGGAAAAGCCCACTCACTCCACGGGACTCCGTCCAGGTCTCTGCTTGGAAAGAGGCCAGGGCGGCCCCCTCCATCTACCCACCCAAACCTTATTGACGTCAATGGGGCGGAGCCGCCTCCCGCTTCCAGAGTCCTGAGCTGCTGGGTCCCCACCCACTCGGCCAGCAGTCTGCAGCATGCCCGTGTGCCTCTCCCACCATGGCTTCGTCCGGCTCCTCCAGCACCTCAAGCAGTACGTTTGCCCGGTCCCTGTGGTCGGATCACATCTCAGGGATTTGCAGGTGGCCTGGGCAAGGCTCTCGGCCAACGTGTTGACCCCCCTCCCACCCGAGAAACGGCGGGGACCCATCGGCCAGGCCCGGGGTTCCGAGGCGTCAGGTGTGCCCAAATTCGGAGGGCCTGGCATCGTTCGTTCATCTTGCTCCTTTGGCACACGCATGGCTTCTCCGTTCTCTTTTCTGGAAGACAGTGTTGTTTCAGGGGGAGTGCTGCGGGGGCGGGGGCGGTTGGGTGGTGGTGGGAGCAGGTGCTGTGCTGGGATGAGGCCCTTTATCCTCATATCTTCCTGTGGAATGGGAGTCGGGAGCTCTGTGGCCTTGCTGCCTTTAGTGGCTTCCTCTGCGCAGGCCTAGTGGCTTCTGCCTTTTGTCAGGCGTTACGGGTTTGGCTTCGCTTTGGTGGCCTTGGCCTTTGCCTTGGCCTGGGCCTTGGCCTTGCCCTTGGCGTTGCCCTTGCCCTTGCCTTGGCCTT